>NC_052147.1:149838024-150042718 GCF_902713615.1 Scyliorhinus canicula | reverse complement strand
CCGATGCCGCAACCCACCCCCCCGATGCCGCAACCCACCCCCCCCGATGCCGCAACCCCCCCCGATGCCGCAAACCCCCCCCCGATGCCGCAACCCACCCCCCGATGCCGCAACCCACCCCCCCCGATGCCGCAACCCACCCCCCCCGATGCCGCAACCCCCCCCGATGCCGCAAACCCCCCCCATGCCGCAACCCACCCCCCCCATGCCGCAACCCACCCCCCACCCCCATCCATCCTCCCCAATCTACCAGCACTAAAGTAATTGATTGATCTCTCTCTCTTAACAAACACCTCCCCCCCCAATCTACCGGCACTCGAGGTAAGTGATTGATCTCTCTATTCCCAACACCCCCAACCCACTACCCCCCCCACCCTACCCCATATCCCCTACCTCCCCACCCCTCTCTCCCCCCTACCTCCTCCCCCCCTCTCCCCCCTACCTCCTCCCCATCCCCTATCCCCCCACCGCCCCCCCACCGCTCCCCACCGCGCTCCAATGCCTCCAATGCCTCCTCTACCGTGCCCCCCACCGCTCCCCACCGCGCTCCAATGCCTCCAATGCCTCCTCTACCGCGCCCCCCACCGCTCTCCAATGCCTCCTCTACCGTGCACCCCACCGCTCCCCACCCCGCTCCAATGCCTCCAATGCCTCCTCTACCGTGCCCCCCACCGCTCCCCTCACCGCCCCCCCCACCGCTCCCCCCACCGCTCCCCACCGCGCTCCAATGCCTCCAATGCCCCCCCCCACCCGCCCCCCCCCCACCGCTCCCCCCACCGCGCTCCAATGCCGCTACCCACCCCACGCGCATTCGCCCCCCGTCACTGAACGGCGTCAACCATCATCAATGGTTGACGCCGTTTTAAAGCAACTTTGATTTTCGCCGACGTGACCCGTGGCCACGTCGGTGGGACTTCGGCCCATCCGGGCCAGAGATTTGTGGACACTAAAAAAAAATGAAATCCCGCCGGCGCCAGCTGTTTTCAGAGGCTGCCGGCGGGATTTGCACAACGCCGGTTTTTGGCCGGTGGGAGATATAAAAACCCTGCGGGAGCGGGAATAACGCCGCTGCCGGCCGATTCTCCGACCCTGCGTGGGGTCGGAGAATCCCGCCCCAGGTGTCTAACCTTTGAGCTTCGATGAGAGTTTCTGCCTCGACTGGATTCTTGTCTGTTGTGTAAATTACTGGATCAGCTTCCCTGTGACCACCAATGGAGCCTGGTTGTCAGAGGCTGGATCAACCATTCACCTTTCACCTCCGGTGTCTGGGATAGAATCCATCAGGGACCATGGCTAATAAGGGTTAAATTATGAGAACAGGTTGCATAGACTATCTTGCATTCCCTCGAGTTTAAAACATTTATGGATGATCAAACGGAGATATTTAAGACAACAGAAAGGATTTGATGATGTAGCTGGAGAGGAACAATTTCCTATGGGGGAAGAGTCCAGGTTAAGAGACCATTGGGTGGGCCAATAAGATGCAGACCAACCATGATCAACTTAAACAGACTGAAGGGGCTGAGTGGCCTCCCCCTGTTCTTATGTAGAATGGTGCAAGATTTTACTCATTGAGGTTAATCTCTTCTTTTTTTTTTTAATAAACAATTTTATTGAGGTAGTTTTTGGCTTTATAAACAGTTACAGACATCATCAGAAAGGAAGCAAAAAAGGCAAAAATGTGCAAACATCCACGTACTTTCAATACTTCCATCGTAACATATTGCACAAGCCCGCTCCCCTCCCACCCGTACTACCCGCCATATTTTCCCTCCTACTCTACTCTACCCCCCCCCCCCCCCCCCCCCCCCCCCACCCCCCTGCTGACGCTCACTCTCCCGCAAAGAAGTCAATAAATGGTTGCCACCTCCGGGTGAACCCCTGCACAGATCCCCTCAAGACGAACTTAATTTTTTCCATCCCCAGGAAACTTGACATGTCCGCAAGCCACCACTCAGTCTTCGGGGGCTTTGAGTCCCTCCACGCCAATAATATTCGTCGCCGGGCTATCAGGGAAGCAAAGGCCAGCACATCGGCCGCTTTCTCCCCCTGGACGCCCGGGTCTTCCGAAACCCCAAAAATTGCCACCCCTGGACTCATCACCACCCTTGTTTTTAGCACCTGGGACATGACCCCCGCAAATCCCTCCCAGTACCCCCTCAGCTCAGGGCATGCCCAAAACATGTGCACATGGTTCGCTGGTCCTCCCGCGCACCTAGCGCATTTGTCCTCTATCCCGAAAAATTTGCTCATCCGAGCCACCGTCATATGGGCCCGGTGAACGACCTTAAATTGGATCAGCCCGAGCCTTGCACATGTCGCGGTCGAGTTTACCCTACTCAGGGCCTCTGCCCACAGCCCATCCTCCATTTCCCCGCCTAGCTCCTCCTCCCATTTAAGTTTCAGTTCCTCTGTCTGGGACCCTTCCTCCCTCATGAGCACCTTATAAATACCCGAGACTCTACCCTCCCCTTCGTCCCTCCCAGAGACTATTCTGTCTAGGATCCCCATTGGCGGGAGGCGCGGGAAAGATGGGACCTGTCTACGAACAAAGTCCCGCAGCTGTAGGTATCTAAAATCATTTCCCCCTACCAACCCAAATTTCTCCTCCAAGCTCCTCAAACTCGCGAAGCTCCCTTCCAGGAACATATCACCCACCCTTCCCGCCCCTGCTCGCCGCCATACTCGGAACCCCCCATCCATACTGCCGGGGGCAAACCGATGGTTGTCGCAGATTGGCGCCCAGACAGACGCCCCCATCTCCCCCACATGCCTCCTCCACTGGCCCCATATCCGCAGGGTCGCCACCACTACGGGCTGGTGGTGTACTTGGCCGGCGGCAGCGGTAGAGGAGCCGTGACCAGGGCTTCCAAACTGGAGCCCCTGCACGAAGCCGCCTCCACTCGCTCCCAAATAGACCCCGTACCCACCATCCACTTCCTTATCATAGCGATGTTGGCCGCCCAGTAATAATTGACCAGACTCGGCAACGCCAGACCCCCCTCGCTGCGGTTCCTCTCCAACATTGCCTTCTTCACCCGCGGAGACTTTCCCGCCCAGACAAAGCTCATGATCAGCCCGTTAACTCTTTTGAAGAAGGACTGTGGGATAAAGATCGGGAGGCACTGAAAAATAAACAAAAATCGAGAGAGGATTGTCATCTTTACAGTCTGCACCCTCCCTGCCAGCGACAGCGGGAGTGCATCCCATCTCCGAAACTCTCCCTTCATTTGCTCCACCACCCTGGCCAAATTTAACTTATGCAGCCTGCCCCAGTCTCGTGCCACCTGGATTCCCAAATACCGGAAATTTTCCTCAACTAACCTAAACGGTAGCCCTCTCAATCTGTTCTCCTGGCCCCTTGCCTGTACCACAAACATTTCACTCTTGACCGTATTTAATTTGTATCCTGAGAACTGGCCGAACTCCCTCAGCATTCCCAGTATAGTTCCCATCCCGGCCACTGGGTCCGACACGTACAGGAGCAGGTCGTCTGCATAAAGAGAAACCCTATGTTCAACCCCGCCCCTCACCATCCCCTTCCAACCCTCTGCGGCTCTCAGCGCAATCGCCAGCGGCTCTATGGCCAGCGCAAACAGCAGCGGGGAGAGCGGGCAGCCCTGCCTGGTCCCTCGGTACAACCTAAAGTACTCCGACACTTCTCTGTTGGTCCTGACGCTGGCCCTCGGGGCCTGATATAATAATTTGATCCAATCCACCAATCCCTCCCCGAACCCAAACCGTCCGAGCACCTCCCATAGATATTCCCACTCCACCCGGTCAAAGGCCTTCTCGGCGTCCATAGCCACCACTACCTCCACCTCTCTACCCGCCGGGGGCATCATTATCACATTAAGCAATCTCCTCAGATTGGCCGCCAGCTGCCTACCTTTCACGAACCCCGTTTGATCCTCCCCAATCACCTCCGGTACACAGTCCTCCATTCTACCCGCCAGTACCTTTGCCAGGAGCTTGGCATCTACATTAATCAGGGAGATTGGCCTATAGGACCCGCACACCTCCGGGTCTTTACCCCGCTTTAATATCAGAGATATGGTGGCTTGTGACATTGTCGGCGGCAGGGTCCCTCTGTCCCTTGCCTCATTGAAAACCCTCGCCAAGACCGGGCCCACCAGCTCAGAGAACTTCCTATAAAACTCTACTGGGTATCCATCCGGCCCCGGGGACTTCCCCGACTGCATGGCCTTTAGGCCCCCCAATACCTCCTCTACTCTAATCGGGGCCCCCAGCTCTTCCACTCGCCCCCCCCCCAACTGTTGGGAATGTTAACCCATCCAGAAACCTTTTCATCCCCTCCGGTTCTTCTGGCGGCTCCGAAGTATACAGCTTACGATAGAAGTCCCGGAATACCCTATTCAATTCTGCCGGATCCTCCACTTTGTGCCCCCCCTCGTCCCTCACTCTACCTATTTCCCTGGCCGCCTCCCTCCTCCTAAGTTGCTGCGCTAACAGTCTGCTAGCCTTTTCCCCATACTCGTACACCACTCCCCTCGCCTTCCTAAGCTGTTCCACGGCCCTGCTCGTGGATAGTGCCCCCAGTTCCGCCTGTAGCCTCTGCCTTTCCCTGAGTAAAACCTCCCCCGGGGACTCCGCGTGCTCTTCATCTATCCGGCCCATTTCCCTGACCAATCTATCCATCTCTGCCCGGTCTGCCTTGGCTCTATGGGCCCCAATTGAAATCAGCTCCCCCCGCACTACTGCCTTTAGCGCCTCCCACACGGTCGCCGCTGAGACCTCCCCAGTGTCATTCACCTGCAGGTAATTTTTTATACATTTCCGAAGCCTCTCGCAGATCCCCTCCTCCGACAGCAGTCCCACATCTAGCCTCCATTGCGGGCGTTGATAACTCGCTCCCCCGAACTGCAGGTCCACCCAATGCGGGGCATGGTCTGAAATAGTAATTGCTGAGTATTCCTTGTTCTTTACCTCCCCCCTACAGTCCCTGCTTAGCACAAAGAAATCTATCCTGGAATATACTTTGTGGACGTGCGAGTAGAACGAGTAGCCCCTTCCTGTTGGCTGTCCCTCCCTCCAGGGGTCCACTGCCCCCATTTGCTCCATAAACCCTTTCAGCTCCCTTGCCATTGCTGAGAGTCTACCCGTTCTGGGACACGACCGATCCAAAGTCGGGTCAAGGACCATGTTAAAGTCCCCTCCCATTATTAGCCTGCGAGAATCCAAGTCCGGGATCTTCCCCAGCACTCTTTTAATGAAGTCCACGTCATCCCAGTTCGGGGCATATATATTCACCAGCACCACTCTTCTCCCCTCCAGCCTGCCCCGTACCATCAGGTATCTGCCCCCCCCTGTCTGCGGATATGCCCTCTGCCTCAAATTGCACACGCTTGTTGATCATGATTGCCACCCCTCTGGACTTCGAGTCCAAGTCCGAGTGGAAGACCTGGCTAATCCAGCCCTTCCTTAGCCTGGTCTGGTCTGACACTTTCAGATGTGTCTCCTGCAACATAATTACGTCCGCCCTCAAGGCCCGCAAGTGCGCGAACACCCGCGCCCTCTTAACCGGCCCATTCAGTCCCTTGACGTTCCAGGTGATCGGCCTGGTCGGGGGGCACATCCCACCCCCCCCACCCCGCCGGTCAGCCATAGCCTTTCTCGGGCCAGCCCCTGACCCGTGCGTCGCGCCCTTCCTGGCCCGCCCTATAGCTGCCTCCACCCTCGACCTCCTTTCCAGTGCCTATTTCAAGTCCCTCTCCCGTCAGCAGAACAACCCCCCCCTCCCCTAACCCCATCCCCCGATACCCCCACCCCTGCCATCTACTGGCTGTAGCTTTCCCCCCCATCTGACTTCCTTGACTAGCCAATCTGCTAGCCCGGTGACTCAACACTCCGGCGCCTTCCTGTCCCATTCCCCTTGTTTCCCCGCCCTCCTCCCCACCCACTGGGGCAAGCCGGCTCCAGTGTCTTCCGCGAGCTGCACAAAAAGCCCAAACCGAAAAGAAAAAAAAAAAGGGAAAAAACATAGAAAAAAGAGAAAAAGCACATAAATGTCCATGAACAAAGGAAAGAGTCTCAAATGTTCCGCTTGGCCCCATTGGCCCAGCAAACCGTTGAGCAGCAGTCCAGGCACATTCGGCGTTCCTCCCCACAGAAATCCTCGGGCCCTAATTCGCGTCCTTGGGGCCTCCTTTCGAGACCAGCCCCAGGTCCCTCACAAAATCCATCGCTTCTTCGGGCTCGGAAAAATAGTGGTGTTGACCCTGGTGCGTGACCCATAGCCGAGCTGGGAACAGCAGACCAAACTTCACGTGCTTCTTGAACAGCACCTCCTTGACATTCTTAAAGGCTGCTCGCCGCCGAGCCACCTCCTGGCTTAGGTCCTGATAGATGCGGAGCACACTGTTATTCCACGTGCTGCTCCTGGCGCTCTTTGCCCACTGCAGCACCCGCTCCTTGTCCACGAACCTGTGGAACCTAATCACCATCGGGCGGGGGGGTCCGCCCAGCCGCCCCTGTCTTGCCTGCACCCTGTGTGCCCCCTCCAGCTCCAGCGGTCGCGAAAAGGCTTCGGCCCCCATCAGCTGCTCCAGCAGGTCTGCTACAAACGCTGCAGCATCAGCTCCCTCCGCCCCCTCCGGGAGGCCGACCATCCTCAGATTGTTCCTGCGGACTCTATTCTCCAGCTCCTCCACTCTGTCCAGCAGTCTTCTCTGCCGCTCTTTCAGGCCGTCCACTTCTAGCGCTGCAACCGTTTGCGCATCCGCCTGCTCCTCCACCGCTTCTCCCAGCTCCTTAACTTTAACATCCTGGGCGTCCAGCCTCTGGTTCAGCTGATCCACCGCTTTCTGGATTGGGTCCAAGCTGTCCCGCTTCAGCGCTTCAAAACTGGACTTCATTACCTGGAGCATGTTATCCAGCGCCAGCTGGATTGCTGAGTCCGGGTTCCGTGTGTCCGCCATCTTAGGTCCCAGGTAATTTTCTTCCGGTCCTTGTCTCTGTCCCTTTTTCTCCTTCTTCTTCTGCTTTCTGGAATCCCGCTGTTCCATATGCCGCAGCCCGCTCCTCAGCGCCTCCGCTGCCGCTTTCCTTCGCCCAGCTCCTTCAATTTTACCTCTTGGGCATCTGAAGTGGGTCCAAGCTGTCCCTCCTCAGCAACTCCACACTTTTTCTTTTTCCCTTTGTCCTGGAGGAAGGAAGGTCCGTGGGTCCGCCATCTTACCCTGCAGGTCAGCTTCCTCCTTCTCTCTCTCTCTCCTTCTTCCTCACCTGCTGGCCTCCCACACTTACATCATCTGCAGCCCGCTCTCCTCCTCTGTTCCAGGCAGCCTTTCTGCCGCCTCCGTAGTCCCGCTATCGCGGGGAAACAGCTGTTCCAGCCGGCCGGAGTGAGAGCCCACCGAATGTGCGGCTCACTCGGACATCGCCGCCACCGGAAGTCAATCTCTTCTTTTTTTAACAAACAATTTTATTGAGGTATTTTAGGCATGTAGAAAAGTGACATTGTACAGTACAAAAAAAAAGAAGTCAAGACACAAATTAAACATAGTGCAAACCACGGCTCTGTTCACGCACGGACCTGCCTCAATATCCTCCTACTCTACTCTACCCTAGCCCCTCCCCCGCTGACGCTTACTCCTCTGCGAAGAAGTCAATAAATGGCTGCCACCTTCGGGCGAACCCTGATAGCGAACCTCTCAAGGTGAACTTAACTTTCTCTAGGCCAAGAAAGCTTGCCATGTCCGATAGCCATACCTCAGCCCTCGGGGGCTTTTGAGTCCCTCCATGCTGACAATATTCGCCGCCGGGCTACCAGGGAAGCAAAGGCCAGAACATCGGCCTCCCTGTCTTCCTGGACTCCCGGGTCCTCCTAAACCCCAAAGATTTCCACCTCCGGGCTCATTACCACCCCAGTTTTCAATACCCGGGACATGACATCTGCGAATCCCTGCCAATACTCCCTGAGTTTAGGGCCCGACCAGAACATGTGTACATAGTTAGCCGGCCCTCTGGTGCATCAAGCACACTTGTCCTCCAGCCCGAAGAATCTGCTCATCCGGGCCCCCGTCATGTGGGCCCGGTGCACGAACTTAAACTGGATCAGGCTGAGCCTGGCGCATGTTGCGGTCATGTTTACTCTGCTCAGGGCTGCTGCCCAAATACCGTCCTCCAGCTCCCCTCCGAGCTCCTCCTCCCACTTCAAGTCCTCGGTCTGCGTATCCTCAGCTCCCATTACTTCCTTATAGATGTCTGAGACTCTACCCTCTCCCACCTCTCCCCTAGACACTACCCTGTCCTGCCTCCCCTTTGGCGGGAGACGTGGGAAGGACGGCACTAGTCTGCGTACAAAATCCCGCACCTGTAAGTATCTAAAGTCGTTCCCTCTTGCCAGCCCAAACTTCTCCTCCAGCGCCCTCATGCTCGGAAAGCTCCCTTCCAGGAACAGATCCCCCATCCTCATAATCCCTGCCCTCCTCCACAGTCAATATCCATCGTCCATGTTCCCCGGGGCAAATCGGTGGTTGCCGCAGATTGGGGTCCACACCGGTGCTCTTACCTTCCCTATATGCCTCCTCTACTGGCCCCAGATCCGAAGAGCCGCCACCACTATCGGGCTGGTGGAGTACTGTGCCGGCGGAAGCGGCAGAGGCACCGTGACCAGGGCTGCTAAGCTAGTGCCCCTGCACGAAGCAGCCTCCATCCTCTCCCAAACCGACCTCGCACCCACCATAGATTTCCTTATCATCGCTATGTTGGCCGCCCAGTAATAGTTGTTGAATTTCTGCAACGCCAGCCCCACTTCTTCGCTGTTCCTTTCAAGCATCACCCTCTTCACCCGCGGGGACTTCCCTGCCCATACAAATCCCAGAATAATTTTATTCAGCCTCTTAAAGAAGGACCACTGGATAAAGATGGGGAGACACTGAAAAACAAACAAGAACTGCGGGAGAATCATCACCTTAACAGTCTGCACCCTCCCCGCCAATGACAGTGGGAGCTCATCCCACCTCCGGACCTCCTCCCTCACTCGTTCCACAATCGGGACAGGTTGAGCTTATGCAACTTGCCCCAGTCCCGTGCCACCTGAATCCCCAAATATCGGAAACTCTCCCCCACTAGCCTGAACGTCAACCCCTTCAGCCTACTCTCCTGCCCCCTCGCCTAAATTACAAACAAAGCGCTCTTAGCCATGTTCAATTTATATCCTGAGAACCGGCCAAATTCCCTCAGGATTTCCATAATACCGTCCATCCCCACCATTGGGTCCGATATATATAACAGCAGATCATCTGCGTATAACGAGACTATGTTCCATTGCCCCCCCCGGTCCAGTCCTTTCCAGCCCCTAGAAGCTCTCCGTGCAATTGCCAGCGGCTCTATGGCCAGCGCAAACAGCAGAGGGGAGAGAGGTCAGCCCTGTCTTGTCCCACGGTGCAGTCTAAAGTAGTCCGATGTCGTCCTGTTCGTCCTTACACTCGCCTAACCCAGTCGATGAACCCCGCCCCAAACCCGAACCGTCCTAGTACCTCCCACAGATAATCCCACTCGACCTGGTCAAAAGCCTTTTCAGCATCCATGGCTACCACTATCTCTACCTCCCTACTTTCCGGGGGCATCATAATCATGTTGAGCAGCCTTCTTAGGTTGGCTACCAGCTGCCTCCTCTCTACAAACCCGGTTTGGTCCTCCACAATTGCATCCGGTACACAATCCTCAATTCTGGTCGCCAGATGCCTCTTGGGAAGGTCAGTCCGTCCAGGAATCGCCTCATCCCCCGGGGGGTTCCGAAGTGTACAGCTTCCTATAAAAGTCCCTAAAGACCTTGTTCAGCCCTGCCGGGTCACCCACTAGATTACCCTCCCCATCCACTACCCTCCCTATTTTCCTCGCCGCTTCCCTCTTTCTTAGTTGTTGCGCAAGCATTCTACTTGCCTTCTCCCCATGCTCATAAATTGCGCCTTTTACCTTTCTAAGCTGCTCTACAGACTTGCCTGTAGTCAGCACCCCAAATTCGGCCTGCAGCCTCTGTCGTTTCCTGAGTAACTCTGGCTTCGGGGATTCTGCGTAACTCCTGTCCGTCCGTCGAATTTCCTTAATCAGTCGGTCTGTCTCTGCCCTGTCTCCTGTCCCTGTATGCCTGGATTGAAATCAGCTCCCCTCTCATCACTGCCTTCAGTTCCTCCCAGAGCACCGCTGCCAAGACTTCTCCAGTATCGTTATTGAGATTAATCCCTGATTCTCACGGGAATCTCTCCTTTTGTAGGTGGGATGTTGAGTTGAACGGTGGGGTGTGGGGAGTCGGGAGGGGGGTTTAGCAATGTTGTTTCGCAGCGCCAGGGACCCGGGTTTGATTCCCGGCTTGGGTCACTGTCTGTGCGGAGTCTGCACATTCTCCCCGTGTCCACATGGGTTTACTCCGGGTGCTCTGGGTTCCTCCCACAAGTCCCGAAAGACGTGCTGTTAGATGAATTAGACATCCTGAATTCTCCCTCCGTGTACCCGAACAGGCGTCAGAATGTGGCGACTAGGGGCTTTTCGCAGTAACTTCAATGCAGTGTTAATGTAAACCGACTTGTGACAATAATGAAGATTATTATATTAAGCTGATGCTATATGGCGGCCATGTGAGCCTTTGTTCGTAGCTTGTATGGCAGACCCAGCTTCCAGCAGTATGTCACCCAGCTCACTTGCGATGGCCGATTCTCTGGCATGGGCTGCTTGCTCTGGGAAGCAGAAGCTGTCATCAGAAAAAACTCCAGTCTGCCGCGAGGACCCTGCCTGGACAGATGGCTCATTGTGTTTGGGCATTGTTGGGCTGACTCGCCCTCACGGGCACACATATTTTCTGTTGCCAGTCACTCGGGAAAGTTTTCAAAGGGAACTGCTGAAGTAGCTGAAAGTTCAAGGTCACCTCGCTGCGGAACAAAGTCTCTTCAAGTTGCAATGACTGTTGCGATTTATATTCCTTTTTTTTTTAAATTGACAGAAAGCTTCCAACTTGACAGGCGATTGTTCTCCTCAGCCAGTAGAACAGCATCGAGCCACCATGAATTGGATGCCACAGCGAAAAACAAAGCAAAGCCATTGCACAAGTCCACGTCCCAAACCCGTCATGGACTCTCAACCAGTGCAAATATTTCCACTACTAATATCCCAATCATCCTGTCTGGAAAACCATCCAAACAATTGATGAAGACGAGGAGCGATATGCAGAAACTCCTTAGTCCAAACAGGTATATGAGCTATACAACTTCTGCCTACCTTGCGATAGTTTTAAAGATACATCTGATACATTGTGTTTATGTAGCACTGTTAACGCAGTAAACCCTCACATGAGGGCTATCAAATTAAATGTCGACACCCACTCAGGTAAGGAGAAATTGGGAGGAGCTTTCACAAAGAGGTTACTTCTAATGAACATCCTGAAGGAGTGAGAATTCCTAAACTTCAGTCCGGATGCAAGTATCGGTCGAACACCAGATAACTTCAATGATTCTTTTATTCACCGCGGGGCTACACAAGTGTAACTCCGAGTTACAGCAAGTGAAGGCAATTTTCTTTCAGTTACAGTTAATTATATTATCTACTTGTACAAACCCCCTCAAACCCCTCCTTCATATATTTTCTTCTTTGTTTCAATATTCACACAGTTAGTTCATTAACTACATAGCATAGCAATTTTTATCATCAGAAGGAGTAACTCATCGCCCAGCTGCGTTTCTTTCCCACAGACAGTCACAGCCTTATCGCGATAAGGCCATACCAAGCCGAACACAGAAGCAATTCCTCTCACAAGGCACAGACACATATTACACAAACCTTGACATTCCATTTCCCATCAAGCTCTGATTCTAACTTGACATTCCATTTCCTATCAAGCTCTGATTCTAACTTGAGCCAAACTCTCATTCCCCCCTTTTATCATTTTATGATAATTTCTAATCCATAGCCACTTGCCTCAGTCTTTCCCATTCTATCTGCACTTCTATCATTTTCCTAAGTTCCTCTGCATCTTCTTTCTCTTCCACTAGGCTCACTTCATTTTGCTGTATTAACTGTTGGGGAATTACTGTTGCACTGACACTTTTACAGAAGCATTTCATTAGGAAGCTAAGCATGATTATTATAAGTATTACCACTCCCAGGATCATTAATCCATGCAACAGGTAAGACCCCCATGATCCGCCCAGATACATGTTTACATGTAATTCCCTTTTCTGCCTTTCGTTTACGTTACGCGTTGTCCTTTGAAGGGTTGATGTTTGATCCCTTTCACTTTCCTGCCTATAAGAGTTGTTCTTCACTAACACATCTCTCCCTTATACTTTCGTCCTGGCGGTACAGTTTTATGCCTGTTTTTGCAATTATAGTCCCAACTACATCCAATCCGATGGCAGGGCAATCTTCCTTTAGTTCTTCCATCAAGGAGCAGGGTTTGGTGCGGTCATCGCACATAGGCCGAACATTCGTCCACCGGGGTCACATTCCAGGATCCTCCTTCCTCAGGGTCGTTGTTGATGCAGCGTAAAGTGTCGTCCCGACACAGGTGATGGATTTGTTTTCCGCTGTCTCCACAGGTTCTTTGCTTGGCCTCCCCACTTGTCTCCAAGAGTCCCAGTAGGACTACGGTGATAAGTAGGTACTTCATCCTACAGGCTGGGTGGAACTGTAACCTAGGGCTTGGAAACAAAAAAGGTTACTTTTCATTTCACTTCAAGGCCGTACAATGATGGATGTGGATCCAGGCATTTTTCCCTTCCACCTTTACTGCCGTTGGGGTGGTAAGTAGGACTTGGTAAGGTCCCTCCCAACGAGGTTCCAGTCCTTTCCTAATCCAATTGCGAATCAGGACATACTCTCCCGGATTAATAGTGACAGAACTGGACAAGGGAGGTATTTCCTCATAAGCAGCTCGCACCCGTGAATGGAGGCCTTTCAATACCTTAGTTAAGGTTATCACATAGTTGGCCATTTCATTGTCATGTGGTGCAATTGGACGTCCTTGGGGTTTTCTTGATCCCAGGGAGTGCGAAAGTGTCTGCCATATAGAATTTTGGCAGGACTCAGTCGTGTCTTTCCGGCCGGGGTTGCACGTATCTGGAAGAGGGCAATGGGCAATAATATGAGCCAAGTGGCTCCAGTCTCTAGTCTCTGCCTGTAGTTTTGCCAGTTTCGTTTTTAATGTCTGATTAGTTCTTTCTACCATTCCCGCTGCCTGGGGTTGGTATGCACAATGTAATTGTTGTTTTATTCCCAGCTGAGTACAAAATTCCTTATTGATCTGTCCCACAAACTGAGGTCCATTATCAGAGCTTAATCGATGTGGAATCCCAAATCTAAGAACAATTTCTCACATCAAAACTTTTACTACCGTGGAAGCTTTGTTATCTACAGTGGGGTAAGCTTCTATCCACTTACTAAATACATCAACAATAACCAATACATGTTTATAACATTGGCATCTTTCCAACTCAATGTAATCCATCTGGAGTGTCTCAAAGGGACCTTCCGGTAATGGGGTTTTACCCATTTCACAAGGTATTGCTTTTTATAACCTCTATTTGTTTGGGCAGCATCAGGGCCTGTAGCAAGTGAGAAACTAATGCCTTGTGTGAAATTTGTGTGCCGGCGGATGTCAAAAATCCTCTATTTTTCCATAATTGGCCAAAGTCATGCGTGACTCCAAAGGCATATCTAGAGTCTGTATAAATATTCACCCTTAAATCCTTTCCGAGGACACAGGCGCGAATTAGGGCAAATAACTCGGCTTGTTGGGCTGTGAACGGGGTTTCAAAGGCTGTTGCCTCAAATTAGTTTTTATTCTCATTTACATACAATCAATCAACTATATTCACGTCACACTTATTACATGCAGTCAATCAAGTTTCCAAGCATCCCTAATTATCACATATATGGTTAAAGTGGGTGTTGTCTTACCCATCCCTAACTTCATACAGAAGTCATTCAAAACTAACATAATGATATCCTGTCGACAGCTGTAGACCTTGAGCTTATCAAGGATACATTGCATGTCTTGCTCTGTGAAGCTGTTATCAGCGACTGTTGGGATACTGCCTGTACATACCTACTCTTGGGTTTCATAAGACAGTTTACAGGGAATGTGGCTTGTTCAGCCATTTTGTGTCATTAATATCTAAGTTGTTCTACCTTCGCATTCAACCTTTGCATGTCTAGTGACTTTACCAGAGAAGTTTCTGTCTTAAATCTGTCTTAAATCAAGTCACTACATTATTGATTATGCCTCTTCTAACCCTGTGTAGGTCGTCATGCCCTCAAAATCTAGTGGCACCCGTGTCATTGGCAGCCTGCTTCATAACAACCTTACTTAAAACACTGTACATATTTAATTCATATTATAAACATTACCGGAACGCGCGAGAAGCAGACACAAGTTGTTTACGCATCCGATGTCTTTCCCCGAATGTAGCTGTAGCCAAGCATTAAAATAAGCTATATCCTTGGTCCAGTCTCTGACTGCTGGGATGCATATCCCATCAATAAAATTATGTAAAGCCCCATAGTTCATATAGCTACGTGTATCCTGTGTACGTTGTGAAGTCAATGATGTTCAAGCGCCTTGAAGTGCTTGTAGTTGTTCTGAGAACTCAAGAGCCATCACAAGTCTCCACAGGTGCTGCTGTCATGCCAGCCTTTCCTGAATGTTTAACCTAAAAATTTAAAGGAAAAGTGGAAAAGTGTCCTGGTCGTCACCAGGTGTTAGATGTTGTCCGTATGAAACTTTTCCTGTATGGGCTGAACATTTGTGTTAAGCAGGGGTTAGTTGTCCTTATATATATATATATATATATATATGCCAAACCTTTCATATCCATTTTCCTAGTTATGTTGCATTTGCCTAGTTAATTAGCCAGTTTACAATAACTCAACTGTCTCAAATTCCTGAAGCTACTGCAAATATCGTGGCACTTATAGTTACTTGTAAAGTTCTGCACTGTATGTTCTATGTTCTAACACCAAAGATCCATTTTGCATGGGACAGAGTAGCTTAACTAATCTGAATATATCTGAAAATTCAAAACTTAAAATTTGTACGTTCCAATTGAAAATACATCTTCAGCTGTTTTGACTTTTTATTACTTTATCGGAATTACAAAGCCAGAGCTCAGAGTGTGGACAGGCAAACCCAGCACGGGAGTGTTGGATTGCTGCCAAGTTCCTCTTATCAGGTGTCTGAGAACAATGTGTCTTTTGGAATATAGATTTGCTTTCAATCAGAGTTGTGTGATTTTCCTTTTAAAAAAAACAGCTTCACACATTGTCTGAAGTTTTAATTTCCAAGCTAATTTTGAACAATTATTTTGAACTATCAAACACAATAAGTTATTGAATCTCTGACTGAACCAATTTTGCGCCATATCGTGGTTCTCTCTCAGACATCATATTATCACCACCCTACTTTTTTTGAACATGAAACATGACCATGGACATATTTTATTTACCCATCTGTCCTTTACACTTAATTCTGCAATCTCATAATTAAAACATCAGCGTTGTGAGACAGGTTAGTTTTACCCTACTGATGATTACAAAGTATTTGTGTCAGGGAAGTTTTAACCCTGAACTAACGAAACACCGGCTTGATCATATGTCATATGCATTGCAACTGTCATATGTATTTCAACTATCCTAACTTCCACTGAACACCATAAAACTAATATTTTCTTATTCTTACGTACGTGATTTTGCACCGTGATTAAAAGTCCTTGTGTATCAAAATTACCCTGGAAATGTCAATGATAGCCTTTGAAAAGAAAAAATTGTTAACTGTACTCAAACTATAATGTTTAAATCACAATGTCAGACGACACACCACAATAAGTTAGGTAAAAATCCTTCTGGAGCCTATTCTAAAATTCCAGATTATAAACCCATGGTTACTTTCTCAGAAGATAAATCGTAGCAAAGAGATATTAACATTCACAGACCAAGCATACACATTCTCACAGGTCGCAAATATCAGAGTAAAGAGACAGAAATTTCACAATAGCTCAATTAAAATACTGAACAAAATATTCCATTCTCCTTCGAAAACTTTATCTGTGTTATTCCATTTAAGTCAATTTCCACTGATTAATTTTAGAGGCATTAGCTATTCTTACCAAAGTGGTAAAAATACTCACATTTGGGGGCCCTATTTCCCCTACACGTCCGGAGACGATCTGTCGCTTACACCATCTGCTTCTGTCGATGCACCAGAGATTCCCGTACGGGCCACCAAATGAGAATTCCTAAACTTCAGTCCGGATGCAAGTATCAGTCGAACACCAGATAACTTCAATGATTCTTTTATTCACCGCGGGGCTACACAAGTGTAACTCCGAGTTACAGCAAGTGAAGGCAATTTTCTTTCAGTTACAGTTAATTATATACTTGTACAAAAACTAAGGGCAATTTATCATGGTCAATCCAGCTAACCTGCACATCTTTGGACTGAGGGAGGAAACCCACGCACACACGGGGAGGATGTGCAGACTCCGCACAGTGACCCAAGCTGGAATTGAACCTGGGACCCTGGAGCTGTGAAGCAATTGTGCTATCCACAATGCTACCGTGCTGCCCAAATGGGTCCGAGATGACAGGGGTGACAACTGCCAATCTGAAGTGAAGAAAACCAGGATGCTGTGGAGGCCAAAACTGTATGAGCACAGTGATGGAACCATCAATTCAGCGAACACGTGTAGTTGGATCTGAACAGAGGCTTTAATACACTTACAACAGAGCCAGCCTATTCGTCGTTGAATTCCAGATGAATTGGCAGGCTGGCTCTAAGGCACTGATCTTTATACATCGGTCCCAGGGGGAGGAGTCCTGGACAGAGCCAAGGAAGGAGCCCAGTACAAACTCTCGCGTACTCCCAGAGCGACTCCCCCTGGTGGTCGGATAGTGCAACTGCACTTACAATGGTGGATAGTGAACATATGTACATGGAGTTATATTGGCAACTATATACAGCATTGATCTTACAACGGGTAGATAACGAACATATATATATGGAGTGATATTGGCAACTATATATAGTGTGAATCACATTCACCACACACAAGAATTCTGGAGGCTTGTTTGGGGCTGGGGGAAGGGAGGAGGGAAAAGGGGGGCTGTGGTGGTGAGGCTGTGAAGGAATTTGAAAACGGTTGAGAATTTCTTAAAATGCAGGGAAACAGTGCTTGCACATGGGAGAGGGTTAACCAGTACAGGAGCAAGTCATGGAAATGTTAGGATTTCAGGGGCAGCCATTTAAATGAAAGTAAACCTCTCCTTGGCGCGCAACTGGGTCAGTTTTGCTTTAATTTCCACTCTCATTCTTTCTACACCTTGACTTCCATGGAACAGGAATTTGGATGACATCTATAATAATGATAATCTTTATTATTGTCACAAGTAGGCTTACATTAACACTGCAATTAAGTTACTGTGAAAAAACCCTAGTCGCCACATTCCGGCACCTGTTCGGGTACACAGAGGGAGAATTCAGAATGTCCAATTCACCTAACAGCATGTCTTTCGGGGCTTGTGGGAGGAAACCGGAGGAAACTCACACACTCACGGGGAGAACGTACAGACTCCACACAAACAGTGACCCAAGCCGGGAATCGAACCTGGGACCCTAGCACTGTGAAGCAACATGCCATTCCAATGATAGTAGAATGACCCATGTCACTCTTGACCCTGCTCCAAAAGTGCCCCCTTCGGTGATATGCAAATAGAAGCAAGTAGCTCAATTATGGAAACATCAAATAATAATTTACTTGCCATCCCTTTTGTCTTTCCCACATTATAACAGTGATGAACACTTCAAAATACTTCATTGACCATGAAGCACTTTGAGGTAGCCAGAGCTGGTGAATGGTGTTCACTCCTCAGAGCTGTGAACTGTAGCATTGGAATTTATTTTGCTCATCCCTCTGTAATCATCCCAATTCTCTTTGTCCAAATTTATTGTTTAATATTAGTGACCTGAAGGACATACTGCTCTAGGGAGGAGTGCGGTGCAGATTCTTCAGAATTATGTCTTGGCTGAAAGGGTTAAATTATGAAGACAGGTTTCATGTCGGTTTGAATGTAGGTTTATGGGGGGATGCAATCCAATCAGAGCCTAAGAAATAATAATCTCTATTGTCACAAGTAGGCTTACATTAACCCTGCAATGAGGTTTTACTGTGAAAAGCCCCTAGTCGCCACATTCCAGCGCCTGTTGGGGTACACAGAGGAAGAATTCAGAATGTCTAAATCACCTAAGAGCACGCCTTTCAGGACTTTTGGGAGGAAACCGGAGCACCCGGAGGAAACCCTCGCAAACACGGAGAGAACGTGCAGATTCCGCACGGACAGTGACCCAAGCAGGGAATCGAACCTGGGACCCTGGTGCTGTGAAGTCATAGTGCTAACCACTGTGCCACCGTACTGCCCTAGAATAATTTAGGGAATCAGTCGGATTGATGGCAGGTTTGAAGGGCCAAATGGCCTACTCCTGGGGTGGGATTCTCCCGCAATCGGCGGGGCAGGCCATACCGGCGCCAAAGAGTGGCGTGAACCACTCCGGCATCGGGTCGCCCGGAAGGTGTGGAATCCTCCGTACTTCCAGGGGCTAGGCTGGCGCAGGAGTCGGTGGCACCGTGCCAACTGGCGCCAAAGAGCCTCTGCCGGCTGGAGCGAGTTGGCGCATGTGCAGGAGCCTTACACAGGTCGGCACAGAGGGAAAGAGTGCCCACGGCAGAGGCCCATGCACAGATCGATGGGCCCCGATCGCGGGCCAGGCCATCGGGGGCTCCCCCTGGGCCAGATCCCCCCCATGTCCCCCTCCGAGGGCTCTGCAAGCCGCCCTCAAAGCCAGGTCCCGCCGGTATGGACCATGTCCATTTCACGGCGGCGAGACTGGCCGAAAACAGGTGGCCGCTCGGCCCATTGGGGCCCGGAGAATTGCCGGGGGGGGGGGCGCGCTACCAACGGACCCCGACCGGCACGGCACGATCCCCGCTCCCACCCAAAAACCGGCACCGGAGAATTCGGCAGCCGGTGTCGGAGCGGTTGGGCCGGATTCACGCCGCCCCCCAACGATTGTCCGACCCGACGAGGGGTCAGAGAATCCCGCCCCTGATTTTTGCAATCTTGTTGGAACTTGTTACCACACAAAGAGGTGAATAGAAAAAATATTTCCTCTGGTGGTGGGGTGGGGTGGAAACCAGAACCAAAGGGTTCAAATTACAGTCAGGTCAATCAGGAGTGAAATCCAGATATGTTTTTCCACATGAGCTGCTGAAATTTAGAACACACTCTGTGGACACAGGGCCATTTGAAATTTTCAAGACTTGAGTTTGGTAGATTTTGGTTAGGTGGGAGGAGAAGCAGAAAAGGCAAGTAAATAGAGTTAGTGCATAGATGAGGGAAGATCTAATTGAATGGCTTACTCAATGGGCTCTTCACATTCCCATGCTCCTGTTGTTATTAAATGTTATAACCATAGAATTCTTTTTTAGGGGAGAATGGTCGGAGCAAGTGGGCCAAAGGCTGAGAATTGCTATCAATCAATATGTAGATAATTGCGTTATAAATGTGCCAAGAATTCCTAATGAACATTTAGTTTTGTTCCACAGATCCGCAATTTTGGAGGAAGCTCGACTCTCATCACCTGATTCCTCAAAAAAATCAGCGATTCCCAAGGCCCTGGCTGTTGCTGTTTACATGAGGATAGATTCAATTCTACCAGGGGAAGTATTTGTAAGTTGTTACTCTTGGTGGTGCCACTTGAAAAATATCTTAGCTGGGCGATGATTTCAGATATCTGACAATGTAAAGGATGCAAGTTTGCAGCGTAGCTGTGTACAGTGTCACTGGATAAGATAACATTAACAGATGCTGAGTTACAATGAAATTTACAAGAATGTTGCCAGGGTTTGAAAATTGCAGCTATGAGGAGAGATTGGATAGGCTAGGGTTGTTTTCTTTAGAATAGAGGATGCTAAGGGATGGCTTAATTGAGGTATACAAAAGGTTGCAGGGTCTAGACAGGGGCCTCTTCTTTCTGCACCGTAACATTTCAATGGTCCTTCTATTTCCAGTTTTGGTTATTTCTCTGTGGTTGATGTCAAGCGGTTTTGATAATCCTATTTGTACACCACCCTCACCCCAGCTCCACACCCTCACTCCAGTCCCCAGTCCACACCCTCACCCCAGCCCCCCACTCCACACCCTCACCCCAGCCCCCCACCCCACCCCAGCCCCCCACTCCACCACCTCACCCCGGCTCCCCCGCTCCACACCCTCACTCCAGTCCACACCCTCACCCCAGCCCCCCACATCACCCCCTCACTCCAGCCCCCACACCACCCCACCCCAGCCCCCCCACTCCACACCCTCACCCCAGCCCCCCACACCACCCCACCCCAGCCCCCCCACTCCACACCCTCACTCCCGTCCGCCTGTCGATACATGCTGTCTTGTGTCTTACAGGACCTGCCGCTGGTCGTCCCGGGCCGTCTGGCGTACCACACCCACTGCCAGTGCCAGGTCCAGTGGCCCCCAGGGACGCAGGCCACGGCAGGGAGGGCATGCGCCACAGAAGCCCTGCCACCGACACAGAGACCCAGGACACGGACACCCAGGACACTGACACCCAGGACACTGACACACAGGGGACGAACACACAGCGGACGGACACATAGAGGACGGACAGACCAGACACTGACGCACAGCCGACGGTGATGTGACCATCAATTCACTCGGAACACGATTGGTTTTAATAGTCTTACAACTGAGCCTGCCTGCGACTGGAAGAACTGAGAGCAGGCACACAAGTGCAGCACTTTATACTTCCGGTAGTGGGAGGGGCCATGGGCGGAGCCAAGGGTGGAGCCCTGTACAAGCCCCTCATCTCCCCCTATGGGCAAAGCCGCGCAACGGCTCACAGACAGAGCCCACAAGGACATAATACTATGCAATACAGTACAGTGTGAATTACAATACAGTATGAATTCACCACATTCACCCCCTGTAAAAAAACAAATCCGGCGGGGGTGACGGGTCTACAAGTTTAGCCGGTCTGATGGCCGAGTCGTCCTTTGGGATCGGCGGAGCACCGGGGTTGCAGCCTCTTCAGGTGGCTGGGTGGTGACGATCGGTGTGGGTATGAGGGGGGACCCCGGGGGTGTTTCGGTCCGAGCTTCATTCCTGACCGGTGCGACGGGCGAAGGGGGGCGCAGGAAACCTATAGGTGCAGGGGCACAGAGCGTGGGCAAAGAACCTATAGGCGCGGGGGCGCAGGGCGTGGGGGGTTGGGTGGGGTGTAGTGTGAGGGGTATCTCGGCGGTGGTGATGGTGATGGTGGATCCTGCAGGCGCCAGGTCCCGGAGGGAAACGGTGTCCTGACGGCCGTCGGGGTATTCAATGAAGGCGTAGTGGGGGTTCGAGTGAAGCAGTAGCACTCTCTCTACTAGCAGGTCAGTTTTGTGTGCCCGGACGTGCTTCCGGAGGAGAACCGAGCCCGGTGTCCTCAACCAGGATGGGAGGGAACCCCCCATGGTAGTGCCCCTAGGGAAAACAAATAATCGTTCGTGAGGGGTCTGGTTGGTGGCGGTGCATAGGAGGGACCTAATTGCATGGAGCGCGTCAGGGAGGACCTCCTGCCAGTGGGAGGTCGGGAGATTCCTGGACCGTAGGGTCAGTAGGACGGTCTTCCAGACCGTCGTGTTCTCCCTTTCCACCTGCCCGTTCCCCCTGGGGTTGTAGCTGGTAGTCCTGCTCGAGGCAATGCCTTTGTCGAGCAGGTACTGACGCAGCTCGTCACTCATGAAGGACGAACCCCTGTCGCTGTGTACGTAGCTGGGGAAACCGAACAGGGTGAAGACACTGTGCAGGGCTCTGATGACTGTGTGGGAAGTCATTTCGGGGCATGGTATAGCATAGGGCAAGCGGGAGAATTTGTCGATGACGTTAAGAAAATACACATTTCGATTGGTCGAGGGGAGTGGCCCTTTGAAATCGATGCTCAGGCGTTCAAAAGGCCGGGAAGCCTTTACCAAGTGGGCCTTGTCTGGTCTATAGAAGTGCGGTTTGCACTCCGCGCAGATCGGGCAATCCCTGGTGATGGCTTTTACCTCCTCAGTGGAGAAAGGCAGATTTCGGGCTTTGATGTAGTGGGCGAGCTGGGTGACCCCCGGGTGGCAGAGGTCATTGTGGATAGCCTTCAGGTGGTCGTCGTGCGCGCTGGCACATGTGCCGTGGGACAGGGCATCTGGGGGCTCGTTGAGCTTCCCTGGTCGATACATAATATCGTAATTGTAGGTGGAGAGTTCGATCCTCCACCGCAAGATTTTATCATTTTTTATTTTGCCCCTTTGCGAGTTGTCGAACATGAAGGCAACCGATCTTTGGTCGGTGATGAGTGTTGCTCGTTATGCTTTTACTTAATTGCTCTGTTTTAATAACCTTTGCTCTAGAGTCGCCAGGTATCTTTATGATACCACCACGAGGTTCAAAGCCAAGTGCTGATCAATAACTCAATACACCAGTTAGTAAGTTTGAAATCAATACACATTTATTATACACACAGTCAATCAATACTCATGCATAAAACTCTACTTACTAAACTATCACTATTACTAAAAGCCTATACTTAGCTTCGAATGGCCCACCAGGTCAGAGGAACAATGGCCTTTGTCCAGTTCTGATTATGTTGGCTTCGAGCTGGTACGGAATAGTAGCTAGGAGCGTCTATCTCGTAGCGTGCGTTGATCTGAGACTTACTTGGTTGATGCAGCTGCTAGGCAGGTCTCTCCTCGTTGAGAGCCAAGAGCCAAGAAGAACGAACTGAACTTGGGGACGCTATCTTATAGGTCCCAGGGGCTTCGCGCCCTTTTGGGCGGTCCCCGGACTTGGTCCCAATTAATTGGATCAGGTCTCAATCTTTCTCATCGATTTTCTCCAATACTGGAGTTGTTCCCTGATCGTTGGGCGGGCCCTAGGTGTTCGTTGGCCTGCCTTTATCCTAGCTCCCACTGACGCCGGGGAGTCTGTCTTGGTCCCGATTGTTTCTATGTTTCTGATTGTTTCTGGAGATCGCTCATTAGTATGTAAATGGCTATTGGTTTTGGTTCTGTCTGGGTTCTGCAAATCTTAATACACAGGAAACCTTGCACCTGCTTGTGTTCCCTGTAGCTGGCCAATTTTCCCTACACTCCTCATGAGTGTCCATTTTGAAATCGGGACGTGGCCACCCCAGGTGGCTACATGAGGGTGAACCTCCTACCTGCAAGGTAGTGCCTCCAGTGCCGTACGGCTTCCACAATGGCTTGAGCTTCCTTTTCGACTGAGGAGTGTCGAAGTTCCGAAGCGGAGAGGGAATCATTAGGGTCGCGATGGTGCGCCCTTGTATGTGGATTGAGTGTGAGCCCGAGGCGAGGGAGATAGTTTGCCGTGCAGGGAAGATAGGGAGCGAACAGTGTCTTACCAGGTCAGGATGTACGAAGCTCTCGGTGCACCCGGAGTCGAAGAGGCACGGTGTCTTGTATCCGTTGATTTGAACGGACATCATCGAGCTCTGGAGGTGCTTCGGACGCGACTGGTCCAACGTGACTGCGTTGAGTTGCGGGTAGTCGGCGGCTCGATCAGCAGTGCTGGAGTGGCCCCGTGATGACTGTCCGCTGAGGTCGTAGTCGTTGAGGTTCGGTTCGGTTGATGGCCACGATGGCGGCCCCCGTTGATCGCACATGGCGGGTGGTGAAATCGATGCTCAGGCGATCAAAGGGCCGGGATGTCTTTACCAGGTGGGCCCTGTCTGGTCTATAGAAGTGCGGTTTGCACTCCGCGCAGATCGAGCAATCCCTGGTGATGGCTTTTACCTCCTCGGTGGAGAAAGGCAGATTTCGGGCTTTGACGTAGTGGGTGTGCTGGGTGACCCCGGGTGGCAGAGGTCGTTGTGGATAGCATTTCGGCGGTCGTCTTGCGCGCTGGCACATGTGCCGCGGGACAGGGCATTTGGGGGCTCGGTGAGCTTCCCCGGTCGATATATGATGTCATAATTATAGGTGGAGAGTTCGATCCTCCACCTCAAAATTTTATCGTTTTTTCTTTTGCCCCTTTGTAGGTTGTCGAACATGAAGGCAACCGATCTCTGGTCGGTGATGAGGGTAAACCTCCTACCTGCGAGGTAGTGCCTCCAGTGCCGACTGAGGAGTGTCGAAGTTCTGAAGCGGAGAGGGTTCGGGAGAAGAAGGCTACTGGTCTCCCTGCCTGATTCAGTGTGGCGGCGAAAGCGACCTCTGAGGCGACGCTCTCCACCTGAAAGGGGACGGATTCATCCACCGTCCGCATGGCGGCTTTGGCGATGTCCTCCTTGATGCAGTTGAAGGCCTGGTGGGCCTCTGCTGACAGTGGGAAGAGTGTGGTCTTAAATAGTGGGCGGGCTTTGTCCGCATACCGGGGGAACCACTGGGCGTAATAAGAGAAGAATCCCAGGCACCTCTTGAGGGCCTTGGGACAATGAGGGAGAGGGAGTTGTAAGAGGGGGCACATACGGTCCGGGTCGAGGCCCAGGACTCCGTTTTCCACGACATAGCCGAGGATGGCTAGTCTGGTAGTGCGGAAAACGCATTTCTCCTTATTGTAGGTGAGATTGAGTTTCTGGGCGGTTTGGAGAAATCGGTGGAGGTTACTGTCGTGGTCCTGCTGGTCATGGCCGCAGATGGTGACATTGTCCAAGTACGGAAACGTGGCCCGCAGCCCGTACTGGCCCACCATTCAGTCCATTGCTCGTTGGAACACCGAGACCCCATTCGTGATGCCAAAGGGGACTCGGGGGAAATGGAAGAGGCGGCCATCTGCCTCGAACGCCGTGTAATGGCGGTCCTCCGGGCGGATTGGGAGCTGGTGGTATGCAGGCTTCAGATCCACCGTGGAGAATATGCGGTACTGGGCGATCTGATTGACCATGTCTGCAATTCTGGGGAGGGGGTACGCATCGAGGTGTGTGAACCGGTTAATGGTTTGGCTGTAATCAACCACCATCCGGAACTTTTCCCCGGTCTTGGCGACCACCACCTGAGCTCTCCGGGGGCTGTTACTGGCCTCGATGACTCCCTCACGTAGGAGCTGCTGGGCTTCGGCTCTGATGAATACTCTGTCCTGCACGCTGTACCGCCTGCTGCGGGTGGCTACTGGTTTACAGTTAGCCGTTAGGTTAGCGAAGAGTGGAGGGGGGTCGATTTTTAGCGTCGCTAGACTGCAGATAGTGAGTGGAGGTAGGGGTCCGCCGAAGCTGAGTGTGAGGCTCTTGAGATTACATTGGAAATCGAGTCCAAGAGTGGGGCGCAGAGGTCGGGGAGTACATACAGCTGAAAATTAGAGTAGCTGGTGTCCTGAATCGTTAGGGTCACGATAGTGCGCCCTTGTATGTGGATTGAGTGTGAGCCCGAGGCGAGGGAGATAGTTTGCCGTGCAGGGAAGATAGGGAGCGAACAGTGTCTTACCAGGTCAGGATGTACGAAGCTCTCGGTGCTCCCAGAGTCGAAGAGGCACGGTGTCTTGTACCCGTTGATTCAAACTGTCATCATTGAGCTCTGGAGGTGCTTCGGACGCGACTGGTCCAACATGACTGCGTTGAGTTGCGGGTAGTCGGTGGCTCGATCAGCAGTGGTGGAGTGGCCCCGTGATGACTGTCCGCTGAGGTCGTAGTCGTCGAGGTTCGTTTCGGTTGATGGCCAAGATGGCGGCCCCCGTTGATCGCACATGGCGGGTGGTGAAGAACATGGCATCCAAGATGGCCGCCCCGTGGATCGCACGTGGCGGGCGGCGAGGAAGGTGGCGTTCAAGATGCCGGCCCCCATGACTAGTACGTGGCCGGCCGCGTGGAGGAGGATTGCCAAGGTGGCGGCCCCCATGATTTGCACATGGCCGGCCGCGTGGGGGAGGATTGCCAAGATGGCGGCCGCCATGAGTCGCACATGTCGGGCGGAGGCAGAGTCGGCAGACATGCTGCAGCATTACGGGGTCACCTGCGAGTTGGGGGGCGAGTACTCTGGACTGCACGGGAGTTAGAAAGTTTCGACTTCGCCAGGCATTCTCTGGCATAATGTCCTTTGCGACCGCAGCTGCTGCAGGTCGCGTTGCGGGACGGGCAGTGCTGCCGTGGGTGTTGGTGCTGGCCACAAAAATGGCACACTGGGGCTGCGTAGTGAGAGGGTGGCCGCACTGCGCAAGCCTGGGGCAGTCGCTGGTCAGGGGCCCACGATGGGGTTGCTTGCTCCGCGGGGAATGAGTTTAGACTTCGGAACATGACCTCCATAGTAGTTGCTAGCTCTACAGTGTCCTCCAAGTTCTGGGCCCCTTTCTCAAGTAGTCGCTGGCGCACATAGTTAGACCTGAGCCCCGCAACGTATACATCACGGACAGCGAGTTCCATATGCTGGGAGGCTGTTACAGCCGGAAAGTTGCAGTCCCGTGCGAGGGCTTTTAAGTCGCGCAGGAAGTCTTCCAGCGACTCTGCAGGGCGCTGGCGGCGGGTAGTGAAAATGTGCCGCGCGTAGACCTCGTTTATCGGCCGTACGTACAATCGGTCGAGCATAGCAAGGGCCTCAGTATAGGAGTTGGTACAATTGAGTTGCGTAGAGATACGATGGCTCATCCGTGCGTGCAGTAGGCTGAGTTTCTGCTCCTCTGTAGTCTCGGATTTGCTTGATTCAGCCAGGCAGGCCTTGAAACACCGAAGCCAGTGTAGGAAGATTTCCTTCGCCTCTGCAGCCTGCGGGTCGAGTTCTAGTCGGTCAGGTTTGACGGCTGATTCCATAGTAGTTTTCTTCAAGTTTTCTAAGACTATTAAATTGATGTGACCATCAATTCACTCGGAACACGATTGGAAGTAAACTGTGGTTTTAATAGTTTTACAACTGAGCTTGCCTGCGACCAGAAGAACTGAGAGCAGGCTCACGGCTGCAGCACTTTATACTTCCGGTAGTAGGAGGAGTCATGGGCGGAGCCAAGGGTGGAGCCCTGTACAAGCTCCTCATCTCCCCCTATGGGCAGAGCCGCGCAACGGCTCACAGACAGAGCCCACAAGGACATAATACTATGCAATACAATACAGTGTGAATTACAATGCAGTATGAATTCACCACAGACGGACACACGGAGGACGGACACACAGAGGATGGACAGACCGGACACTGACGCACAGACGGGGGCGACGCAGGGACCATCAGACCAAGGGTCTACGCAGGAGACCCCGGACTTTGGCTCCGATGCCGACATGGACTTTTCGTCACAGCTGTCTCCCACACCCTCCACCATCGCAGAGACTCACCTTGTTTGGGCAATTTAGTGATGAGGCTTCTGGGACACTCACTGGTGCGCACCACACAGCCGCTCCGGTATAGCACGTGGTGGTAGGAGCAGCCGAGGGGCCAGGCGGTCAGAGCTGGTTGCCTCAGCTGCCACCCAGGTGGTTCCCGGGTTCCTGGACTTAGCAGAACCACCCAGAGACCCGATGCAGTCAGCCACTCAGGGACTAGACAACGGAATGACGGCCGGCTTCCCGGCAGCTGCAGGCGCAGGTGGAGGAGTCCATCCGTGTAGGAGCCGGGAGTGGTGCCGGTCATGGCTGCCACCCAGGCCGACACCGCATGGGTGGCGTCCGCGGTGGAGGCAATGGGGACAAGGTGTCGGACATGGGTCAGGTTATGCAAGGCATGGGGCTTCATGTGCATGCGTCATCCATGGCCCAGAACAGGGCTGCCCTCTCACAGAGCCAGCTGGAGATTGCAGCAGTGCTCAGCATATGTCCCAGTCTCAGCAGGCCATCGCTGAGAGTATCAGCGGTATTGCTCAGGTGATGGCCCAGTCTCAGTAGACCATTGCTGAGAGCATCGGCGGCATTGCCCAGGTGCTGAATGCCAGGACTGGCAGCGCCAGATGTCGGTGGTGCCTCGGGGCTTGTCTCCGTTCGCACCCCAATCCCAAGGAGAGGCCCGGGGGCCATCAGGCACCCCGATGGAAGGATGAGGTGCTGGGGCCCGTTCCGGATCCTCCTGCTGTGGAGGTCCCAGAACACCGCGGCACCTCGGACTCCCCTTGTACTGTCCCTGGTGCATCTGGCGGGCAGAACAGGGTGGCACCACGCCATCCAGAATGCCCGAGGATCAGCCTGGCCCATCCAGTTCAGGCTGCCCCAGGAAATGAGCACCAACGGGGGCCCAGGTCGCAGGGCAAGAGTCTCAGCAGTCCACCTCCACCTGCTGTACCGTCTGGGGAACCACAAAGACGTAGTCATAGGGCCTGTAAGGCCAGGAAATTCGACACCTAGTAAGTTGGCACGGGTGCAGGGCACAGCTTAGTTATAGGGGCTAGGCCACGTGTATGTAACCTTTCTAATTAAACTCACTGTTACACTAAGCTGCCTCTGTGCTGTGTCTGATGGTTGCAGGGTCAGATAGGGGATTGAGTGCCACTGTGGTCGAGGGGTGATGGAATGTTGAGCCCCGGTGGGTGTAATGTGCACCCCCCGGATGTCAATGCCACCCCGCCCCCAGCGATTCAACAGGGCCATGCAATGGAGTTTCCAGCACGCATACAGGGTCCACCTAGGTGGACATGACTCAGACATTGTCTAACGATGTGGAGCTCCGAGCTCATCGCAGAATGGGCTGTCATCCTCTTCCTGGCATGGACCACACCTGCTTCCACAAGCAACCATGTTGTCGTGTTCAGCACTGAAAGATAACACGGGCTGCAACTGGATGCAGCTTTACCTGAGAGATATTCCATACCTTGAAGTTAGTTCAATCTGATTTATTGAACCTGTCACATAGTTAGCTCAATCCTCTGTGAGTTCGACTCTCTGCTAACCTAGTGTGATTAATCTGTCTGACTGAACCAGACTAGCTCTTAGCCACGTGCTGTAGGAGTTATATGATATGTACACCCTGACTCACACTGTAGATGTCCCCAGTGGAAAGAGGTGGAGTGTGAGTGCCTCGTGCCTTTTATAGTGGGAAACCACCCCCAAGTGTTCTGCCTGCTGATTGGTTATGTCCTGTTCTCTGTATTCATTGGCTGCCTGTTTGCATCTCATTCTGTGCATGTCTGCATATCATGACATCTCCCCTTTAGAAATGTTTTTCTATGGTCTATGTGAAAGTATTTACATATGTAATGTAGGCCGAAAAACTAACTTATTTACATACAGTAGCAGATGGGAACATATGTACATGTAAAAACAGGTGTTTAAGATGCAAAAACAGAACATAGCAAACAAAACAAGTGTTCAGTCCAGTCTCTGGGGCTTGCGTCTGATACTGGTCGACCGCCGGAGAGGTGGTGGTGGGGATGACGGCTCCTTGATAGGCAGGATTGAAGCCTGACTGGTGGCCTCGTGGTTCAAGGTATCAGGAGGTGGCAAAACAACGGATGGAAACAATGAAGAGTGTGTTTGCGGGCGGGCAACTGTGCGCAGGGCCCATCTGTTGCAGCACACAACAGAGCCATCAGCCATACGCACAACATACGATCGGGGAGCAACCTGTCGGACAACAACCGCTGGAGCTGACCAGCCTCCATCAGGTAGCTTGATCCGAACAGCATCCTCCGGGAGTAGCACAGGCAAATCAGTGGCATGAGCATCATAGCTTTGCTTTTGCCGGTCCCTGAGCTTCTGCACCTTCTGCAGAACCGGGAGGTGATCCAGGTCAGGCAAGTGTATGGCTGGAAGAGTTGTCCGCAGGTCCCTGTTCATCAGGAGTTGAGCCGGTGACATGCCGGTAGACAGAGGGGTTCCCTGTATGCAAGCAGCGCAAGGTTGACGTCAGAAGCAGAATCCGTGGCCTTGCAGGTGAGCTGATTCACTATGTGCGCCCCTTTCTCAACCTTCCCATTGGACTGCGGGTAATGTGGGCTGGAAGTGACATGGTTAAACTGATATACCTGGGCAAATCTTGACCACTCTTGGCTGCTGAAGCAAGGACCGTTGTCACTCATGACAGTGAATGGAATACCATGCCTGGAGAACGTCTCCTTACAGGTCTTGATGATGGTCTTGGATGTGAGGTCCGAGAGCTTCACGACTTCTGGGTAATTAGAAAAATAATCAATGATTATACAAGTGCAGCACTTTATACTTCCGGTAGTGGGAGGGGCCATGGGCGGAGCCAAGGGTGGAGCCCTGTACAAGCCCCTCATCTCCCCCTATGGGCAAAGCCGCGCAACGGCTCACAGACAGAGCCCACAAGGACATAATACTATGCAATACAGTACAGTGTGAATTACAATACAGTATGAATTCACCACATTCACCCCCTGTAAAAAAAACAAATCCGGCGGGGGTGACGGGTCTACAAGTTTAGCCGGTCTGATGGCCGAGTCGTCCTTTGGGATCGGCGGAGCACCGGGGTTGCAGCCTCTTCAGGTGGCTGGGTGGTGACGATCGGTGTGGGTATGAGGGGGGACCCCGGGGGTGTTTCGGTCCGAGCTTCATTCCTGACCGGTGCGACGGGCGAAGGGGGGCGCAGGAAACCTATAGGTGCAGGGGCACAGAGCGTGGGCAAAGAACCTATAGGCGCGGGGGCGCAGGGCGTGGGGGGTTGGGTGGGGTGTAGTGTGAGGGGTATCTCGGCGATGGTGATGGTGGATCCTGCAGGCGCCAGGTCCCGGAGGGAAACGGTGTCCTGACGGCCGTCGGGGTATTCAATGAAGGCGTAGTGGGGGTTCGAGTGAAGCAGTAGCACTCTCTCTACTAGCAGGTCAGTTTTGTGTGCCCGGACGTGCTTCCGGAGGAGAACCGAGCCCGGTGTCCTCAACCAGGATGGGAGGGAACCCCCCATGGTAGTGCCCCTAGGGAAAACAAATAATCGTTCGTGAGGGGTCTGGTTGGTGGCGGTGCATAGGAGGGACCTAATTGCATGGAGCGCGTCAGGGAGGACCTCCTGCCAGTGGGAGGTCGGGAGATTCCTGGACCGTAGGGTCAGTAGGACGGTCTTCCAGACCGTCGTGTTCTCCCTTTCCACCTGCCCGTTCCCCCTGGGGTTGTAGCTGGTAGTCCTGCTCGAGGCAATGCCTTTGTCGAGCAGGTACTGACGCAGCTCGTCACTCATGAAGGACGAACCCCTGTCGCTGTGTACGTAGCTGGGGAAACCGAACAGGGTGAAGACACTGTGCAGGGCTCTGATGACTGTGTGGGAAGTCATTTCGGGGCATGGTATAGCATAGGGCAAGCGGGAGAATTTGTCGATGACGTTAAGAAAATACACATTTCGATTGGTCGAGGGGAGTGGCCCTTTGAAATCGATGCTCAGGCGTTCAAAGGGCCGGGAAGCCTTTACCAAGTGGGCCTTGTCTGGTCTATAGAAGTGCGGTTTGCACTCCGCGCAGATCGGGCAATCCCTGGTGATGGCTTTTACCTCCTCAGTGGAGAAAGGCAGATTTCGGGCTTTGATGTAGTGGGCGAGCTGGGTGACCCCCGGGTGGCAGAGGTCATTGTGGATAGCCTTCAGGTGGTCGTCGTGCGCGCTGGCACATGTGCCGTGGGACAGGGCATCTGGGGGCTCGTTGAGCTTCCCTGGTCGATACATAATATCGTAATTGTAGGTGGAGAGTTCGATCCTCCACCGCAAGATTTTATAATTTTTTATTTTGCCCCTTTGCGAGTTGTCGAACATGAAGGCAACCGATCTTTGGTCGGTGATGAGTGTTGCTCGTTATGCTTTTACTTAATTGCTCTGTTTTAATAACCTTTGCTCTAGAGTCGCCAGGTATCTTTATGATACCACCACGAGGTTCAAAGCCAAGTGCTGATCAATAACTCAATACACCAGTTAGTAAGTTTGAAATCAATACACATTTATTATACACACAGTCAATCAATACTCATGCATAAAACTCTACTTACTAAACTATCACTATTACTAAAAGCCTATACTTAGCTTCGAATGGCCCACCAGGTCAGAGGAACAATGGCCTTTGTCCAGTTCTGATTATGTTGGCTTCGAGCTGGTACGGAATAGTAGCTAGGAGCGTCTATCTCGTAGCGTGCGTTGATCTGAGACTTACTTGGTTGATGCAGCTGCTAGGCAGGTCTCTCCTCGTTGAGAGCCAAGAGCCAAGAAGAACGAACTGAACTTGGGGACGCTATCTTATAGGTCCCAGGGGCTTCGCGCCCTTTTGGGCGGTCCCCGGACTTGGTCCCAATTAATTGGATCAGGTCTCAATCTTTCTCATCGATTTTCTCCAATACTGGAGTTGTTCCCTGATCGTTGGGCGGGCCCTAGGTGTTCGTTGGCCTGCCTTTATCCTAGCTCCCACTGACGCCGGGGAGTCTGTCTTGGTCCCGATTGTTTCTATGTTTCTGATTGTTTCTGGAGATCGCTCATTAGTATGTAAATGGCTATTGGTTTTGGTTCTGTCTGGGTTCTGCAAATCTTAATACACAGGAAACCTTGCACCTGCTTGTGTTCCCTGTAGCTGGCCAATTTTCCCTACACTCCTCATGAGTGTCCATTTTGAAATCGGGACGTGGCCACCCCAGGTGGCTACATGAGGGTGAACCTCCTACCTGCAAGGTAGTGCCTCCAGTGCCGTACGGCTTCCACAATGGCTTGAGCTTCCTTTTCGACTGAGGAGTGTCGAAGTTCCGAAGCGGAGAGGGAATCATTAGGGTCGCGATGGTGCGCCCTTGTATGTGGATTGAGTGTGAGCCCGAGGCGAGGGAGATAGTTTGCCGTGCAGGGAAGATAGGGAGCGAACAGTGTCTTACCAGGTCAGGATGTACGAAGCTCTCGGTGCACCCGGAGTCGAAGAGGCACGGTGTCTTGTATCCGTTGATTTGAACGGACATCATCGAGCTCTGGAGGTGCTTCGGACGCGACTGGTCCAACGTGACTGCGTTGAGTTGCGGGTAGTCGGCGGCTCGATCAGCAGTGCTGGAGTGGCCCCGTGATGACTGTCCGCTGAGGTCGTAGTCGTTGAGGTTCGGTTCGGTTGATGGCCACGATGGCGGCCCCCGTTGATCGCACATGGCGGGTGGTGAAATCGATGCTCAGGCGATCAAAGGGCCGGGATGTCTTTACCAGGTGGGCCCTGTCTGGTCTATAGAAGTGCGGTTTGCACTCCGCGCAGATCGAGCAATCCCTGGTGATGGCTTTTACCTCCTCGGTGGAGAAAGGCAGATTTCGGGCTTTGACGTAGTGGGTGTGCTGGGTGACCCCGGGTGGCAGAGGTCGTTGTGGATAGCATTTCGGCGGTCGTCTTGCGCGCTGGCACATGTGCCGCGGGACAGGGCATTTGGGGGCTCGGTGAGCTTCCCCGGTCGATATATGATGTCATAATTATAGGTGGAGAGTTCGATCCTCCACCTCAAAATTTTATCGTTTTTTCTTTTGCCCCTTTGTAGGTTGTCGAACATGAAGGCAACCGATCTCTGGTCGGTGATGAGGGTAAACCTCCTACCTGCGAGGTAGTGCCTCCAGTGCCGACTGAGGAGTGTCGAAGTTCTGAAGCGGAGAGGGTTCGGGAGAAGAAGGCTACTGGTCTCCCTGCCTGATTCAGTGTGGCGGCGAAAGCGACCTCTGAGGCGACGCTCTCCACCTGAAAGGGGACGGATTCATCCACCGTCCGCATGGCGGCTTTGGCGATGTCCTCCTTGATGCAGTTGAAGGCCTGGTGGGCCTCTGCTGACAGTGGGAAGAGTGTGGTCTTAAATAGTGGGCGGGCTTTGTCCGCATACCGGGGGAACCACTGGGCGTAATAAGAGAAGAATCCCAGGCACCTCTTGAGGGCCTTGGGACAATGAGGGAGAGGGAGTTGTAAGAGGGGGCACATACGGTCCGGGTCGAGGCCCAGGACTCCGTTTTCCACGACATAGCCGAGGATGGCTAGTCTGGTAGTGCGGAAAACGCATTTCTCCTTATTGTAGGTGAGATTGAGTTTCTGGGCGGTTTGGAGAAATCGGTGGAGGTTACTGTCGTGGTCCTGCTGGTCATGGCCGCAGATGGTGACATTGTCCAAGTACGGAAACGTGGCCCGCAGCCCGTACTGGCCCACCATTCAGTCCATTGCTCGTTGGAACACCGAGACCCCATTCGTGATGCCAAAGGGGACTCGGGGGAAATGGAAGAGGCGGCCATCTGCCTCGAACGCCGTGTAATGGCGGTCCTCTGGGCGGATTGGGAGCTGGTGGTATGCAGGCTTCAGATCCACCGTGGAGAATATGCGGTACTGGGCGATCTGATTGACCATGTCTGCAATTCTGGGGAGGGGGTACGCATCGAGGTGTGTGAACCGGTTAATGGTTTGGCTGTAATCAACCACCATCCGGAACTTTTCCCCGGTCTTGGCGACCACCACCTGAGCTCTCCGGGGGCTGTTACTGGCCTCGATGACTCCCTCACATAGGAGCTGCTGGGCTTCGGCTCTGATGAATACTCTGTCCTGCACGCTGTACCGCCTGCTGCGGGTGGCTACTGGTTTACAGTTAGCCGTTAGGTTAGCGAAGAGTGGAGGGGGGTCGATTTTTAGCGTCGCTAGACTGCAGATAGTGAGTGGAGGTAGGGGTCCGCCGAAGCTGAGTGTGAGGCTCTTGAGATTACATTGGAAATCGAGTCCAAGAGTGGGGCGCAGAGGTCGGGGAGTACATACAGCTGAAAATTAGAGTAGCTGGTGTCCTGAATCGTTAGGGTCACGATAGTGCGCCCTTGTATGTGGATTGAGTGTGAGCCCGAGGCGAGGGAGATAGTTTGCCGTGCAGGGAAGATAGGGAGCGAACAGTGTCTTACCAGGTCAGGATGTACGAAGCTCTCGGTGCTCCCAGAGTCGAAGAGGCACGGTGTCTTGTACCCGTTGATTCAAACTGTCATCATTGAGCTCTGGAGGTGCTTCGGACGCGACTGGTCCAACATGACTGCGTTGAGTTGCGGGTAGTCGGTGGCTCGATCAGCAGTGGTGGAGTGGCCCCGTGATGACTGTCCGCTGAGGTCGTAGTCGTCGAGGTTCGTTTCGGTTGATGGCCAAGATGGCGGCCCCCGTTGATCGCACATGGCGGGTGGTGAAGAACATGGCATCCAAGATGGCCGCCCCGTGGATCGCACGTGGCGGGCGGCGAGGAAGGTGGCGTTCAAGATGCCGGCCCCCATGACTAGTACGTGGCCGGCCGCGTGGAGGAGGATTGCCAAGGTGGCGGCCCCCATGATTTGCACATGGCCGGCCGCGTGGGGGAGGATTGCCAAGATGGCGGCCGCCATGAGTCGCACATGTCGGGCGGAGGCAGAGTCGGCAGACATGCTGCAGCATTACGGGGTCACCTGCGAGTTGGGGGGCGAGTACTCTGGACTGCACGGGAGTTAGAAAGTTTCGACTTCGCCAGGCATTCTCTGGCATAATGTCCTTTGCGACCGCAGCTGCTGCAGGTCGCGTTGCGGGACGGGCAGTGCTGCCGTGGGTGTTGGTGCTGGCCACAAAAATGGCACACTGGGGCTGCGTAGTGAGAGGGTGGCCGCACTGCGCAAGCCTGGGGCAGTCGCTGGTCAGGGGCCCACGATGGGGTTGCTTGCTCCGCGGGGAATGAGTTTAGACTTCGGAACATGACCTCCATAGTAGTTGCTAGCTCTACAGTGTCCTCCAAGTTCTGGGCCCCTTTCTCAAGTAGTCGCTGGCGCACATAGTTAGACCTGAGCCCCGCAACGTATACATCACGGACAGCGAGTTCCATATGCTGGGAGGCTGTTACAGCCGGAAAGTTGCAGTCCCGTGCGAGGGCTTTTAAGTCGCGCAGGAAGTCTTCCAGCGACTCTGCAGGGCGCTGGCGGCGGGTAGTGAAAATGTGCCGCGCGTAGACCTCGTTTATCGGCCGTACGTACAATCGGTCGAGCATAGCAAGGGCCTCAGTATAGGAGTTGGTACAATTGAGTTGCGTAGAGATACGATGGCTCATCCGTGCGTGCAGTAGGCTGAGTTTCTGCTCCTCTGTAGTCTCGGATTTGCTTGATTCAGCCAGGCAGGCCTTGAAACACCGAAGCCAGTGTAGGAAGATTTCCTTCGCCTCTGCAGCCTGCGGGTCGAGTTCTAGTCGGTCAGGTTTGACGGCTGATTCCATAGTAGTTTTCTTCAAGTTTTCTAAGACTATTAAATTGATGTGACCATCAATTCACTCGGAACACGATTGGAAGTAAACTGTGGTTTTAATAGTTTTACAACTGAGCTTGCCTGCGACCAGAAGAACTGAGAGCAGGCTCACGGCTGCAGCACTTTATACTTCCGGTAGTAGGAGGAGTCATGGGCGGAGCCAAGGGTGGAGCCCTGTACAAGCTCCTCATCTCCCCCTATGGGCAGAGCCGCGCAACGGCTCACAGACAGAGCCCACAAGGACATAATACTATGCAATACAATACAGTGTGAATTACAATGCAGTATGAATTCACCACAGACGGACACACGGAGGACGGACACACAGAGGATGGACAGACCGGACACTGACGCACAGACGGGGGCGACGCAGGGACCATCAGACCAAGGGTCTACGCAGGAGACCCCGGACTTTGGCTCCGATGCCGACATGGACTTTTCGTCACAGCTGTCTCCCACACCCTCCACCATCGCAGAGACTCACCTTGTTTGGGCAATTTAGTGATGAGGCTTCTGGGACACTCACTGGTGCGCACCACACAGCCGCTCCGGTATAGCACGTGGTGGTAGGAGCAGCCGAGGGGCCAGGCGGTCAGAGCTGGTTGCCTCAGCTGCCACCCAGGTGGTTCCCGGGTTCCTGGACTTAGCAGAACCACCCAGAGACCCGATGCAGTCAGCCACTCAGGGACTAGACAACGGAATGACGGCCGGCTTCCCGGCAGCTGCAGGCGCAGGTGGAGGAGTCCATCCGTGTAGGAGCAGGGAGTGGTGCCGGTCATGGCTGCCACCCAGGCCGACACCGCATGGGTGGCGTCCGCGGTGGAGGCAATGGGGACAAGGTGTCGGACATGGGTCAGGTTATGCAAGGCATGGGGCTTCATGTGCATGCGTCATCCATGGCCCAGAACAGGGCTGCCCTCTCACAGAGCCAGCTGGAGATTGCAGCAGTGCTCAGCATATGTCCCAGTCTCAGCAGGCCATCGCTGAGAGTATCAGCGGTATTGCTCAGGTGATGGCCCAGTCTCAGTAGACCATTGCTGAGAGCATCGGCGGCATTGCCCAGGTGCTGAATGCCAGGACTGGCAGCGCCAGATGTCGGTGGTGCCTCGGGGCTTGTCTCCGTTCGCACCCCAATCCCAAGGAGAGGCCCGGGGGCCATCAGGCACCCCGATGGAAGGATGAGGTGCTGGGGCCCGTTCCGGATCCTCCTGCTGTGGAGGTCCCAGAACACCGCGGCACCTCGGACTCCCCTTGTACTGTCCCTGGTGCATCTGGCGGGCAGAACAGGGTGGCACCACGCCATCCAGAATGCCCGAGGATCAGCCTGGCCCATCCAGTTCAGGCTGCCCCAGGAAATGAGCACCAACGGGGGCCCAGGTCGCAGGGCAAGAGTCTCAGCAGTCCACCTCCACCTGCTGTACCGTCTGGGGAACCACAAAGACGTAGTCATAGGGCCTGTAAGGCCAGGAAATTCGACACCTAGTAAGTTGGCACGGGTGCAGGGCACAGCTTAGTTATAGGGGCTAGGCCACGTGTATGTAACCTTTCTAATTAAACTCACTGTTACACTAAGCTGCCTCTGTGCTGTGTCTGATGGTTGCAGGGTCAGATAGGGGATTGAGTGCCACTGTGGTCGAGGGGTGATGGAATGTTGAGCCCCGGTGGGTGTAATGTGCACCCCCCGGATGTCAATGCCACCCCGCCCCCAGCGATTCAACAGGGCCATGCAATGGAGTTTCCAGCACGCATACAGGGTCCACCTAGGTGGACATGACTCAGACATTGTCTAACGATGTGGAGCTCCGAGCTCATCGCAGAATGGGCTGTCATCCTCTTCCTGGCATGGACCACACCTGCTTCCACAAGCAACCATGTTGTCGTGTTCAGCACTGAAAGATAACACGGGCTGCAACTGGATGCAGCTTTACCTGAGAGATATTCCATACCTTGAAGTTAGTTCAATCTGATTTATTGAACCTGTCACATAGTTAGCTCAATCCTCTGTGAGTTCGACTCTCTGCTAACCTAGTGTGATTAATCTGTCTGACTGAACCAGACTAGCTCTTAGCCACGTGCTGTAGGAGTTATATGATATGTACACCCTGACTCACACTGTAGATGTCCCCAGTGGAAAGAGGTGGAGTGTGAGTGCCTCGTGCCTTTTATAGTGGGAAACCACCCCCAAGTGTTCTGCCTGCTGATTGGTTATGTCCTGTTCTCTGTATTCATTGGCTGCCTGTTTGCATCTCATTCTGTGCATGTCTGCATATCATGACATCTCCCCTTTAGAAATGTTTTTCTATGGTCTATGTGAAAGTATTTACATATGTAATGTAGGCCGAAAAACTAACTTATTTACATACAGTAGCAGATGGGAACATATGTACATGTAAAAACAGGTGTTTAAGATGCAAAAACAGAACATAGCAAACAAAACAAGTGTTCAGTCCAGTCTCTGGGGCTTGCGTCTGATACTGGTCGACCGCCGGAGAGGTGGTGGTGGGGATGACGGCTCCTTGATAGGCAGGATTGAAGCCTGACTGGTGGCCTCGTGGTTCAAGGTATCAGGAGGTGGCAAAACAACGGATGGAAACAATGAAGAGTGTGTTTGCGGGCGGGCAACTGTGCGCAGGGCCCATCTGTTGCAGCACACAACAGAGCCATCAGCCATACGCACAACATACGATCGGGGAGCAACCTGTCGGACAACAACCGCTGGAGCTGACCAGCCTCCATCAGGTAGCTTGATCCGAACAGCATCCTCCGGGAGTAGCACAGGCAAATCAGTGGCATGAGCATCATAGCTTTGCTTTTGCCGGTCCCTGAGCTTCTGCACCTTCTGCAGAACCGGGAGGTGATCCAGGTCAGGCAAGTGTATGGCTGGAAGAGTTGTCCGCAGGTCCCTGTTCATCAGGAGTTGAGCCGGTGACATGCCGGTAGACAGAGGGGTTCCCTGTATGCAAGCAGCGCAAGGTTGACGTCAGAAGCAGAATCCGTGGCCTTGCAGGTGAGCTGATTCACTATGTGCGCCCCTTTCTCAACCTTCCCATTGGACTGCGGGTAATGTGGGCTGGAAGTGACATGGTTAAACTGATATACCTGGGCAAATCTTGACCACTCTTGGCTGCTGAAGCAAGGACCGTTGTCACTCATGACAGTGAATGGAATACCATGCCTGGAGAACGTCTCCTTACAGGTCTTGATGATGGTCTTGGATGTGAGGTCCGAGAGCTTCACGACTTCTGGGTAATTAGAAAAATAATCAATGATTATACAAGTGCAGCACTTTATACTTCCGGTAGTGGGAGGGGCCATGGGCGGAGCCAAGGGTGGAGCCCTGTACAAGCCCCTCATCTCCCCCTATGGGCAAAGCCGCGCAACGGCTCACAGACAGAGCCCACAAGGACATAATACTATGCAATACAGTACAGTGTGAATTACAATACAGTATGAATTCACCACATTCACCCCCTGTAAAAAAAACAAATCCGGCGGGGGTGACGGGTCTACAAGTTTAGCCGGTCTGATGGCCGAGTCGTCCTTTGGGATCGGCGGAGCACCGGGGTTGCAGCCTCTTCAGGTGGCTGGGTGGTGACGATCGGTGTGGGTATGAGGGGGGACCCCGGGGGTGTTTCGGTCCGAGCTTCATTCCTGACCGGTGCGACGGGCGAAGGGGGGCGCAGGAAACCTATAGGTGCAGGGGCACAGAGCGTGGGCAAAGAACCTATAGGCGCGGGGGCGCAGGGCGTGGGGGGTTGGGTGGGGTGTAGTGTGAGGGGTATCTCGGCGGTGGTGATGGTGATGGTGGATCCTGCAGGCGCCAGGTCCCGGAGGGAAACGGTGTCCTGACGGCCGTCGGGGTATTCAATGAAGGCGTAGTGGGGGTTCGAGTGAAGCAGTAGCACTCTCTCTACTAGCAGGTCAGTTTTGTGTGCCCGGACGTGCTTCCGGAGGAGAACCGAGCCCGGTGTCCTCAACCAGGATGGGAGGGAACCCCCCATGGTAGTGCCCCTAGGGAAAACAAATAATCGTTCGTGAGGGGTCTGGTTGGTGGCGGTGCATAGGAGGGACCTAATTGCATGGAGCGCGTCAGGGAGGACCTCCTGCCAGTGGGAGGTCGGGAGATTCCTGGACCGTAGGGTCAGTAGGACGGTCTTCCAGACCGTCGTGTTCTCCCTTTCCACCTGCCCGTTCCCCCTGGGGTTGTAGCTGGTAGTCCTGCTCGAGGCAATGCCTTTGTCGAGCAGGTACTGACGCAGCTCGTCACTCATGAAGGACGAACCCCTGTCGCTGTGTACGTAGCTGGGGAAACCGAACAGGGTGAAGACACTGTGCAGGGCTCTGATGACTGTGTGGGAAGTCATTTCGGGGCATGGTATAGCATAGGGCAAGCGGGAGAATTTGTCGATGACGTTAAGAAAATACACATTTCGATTGGTCGAGGGGAGTGGCCCTTTGAAATCGATGCTCAGGCGTTCAAAGGGCCGGGAAGCCTTTACCAAGTGGGCCTTGTCTGGTCTATAGAAGTGCGGTTTGCACTCCGCGCAGATCGGGCAATCCCTGGTGATGGCTTTTACCTCCTCAGTGGAGAAAGGCAGATTTCGGGCTTTGATGTAGTGGGCGAGCTGGGTGACCCCCGGGTGGCAGAGGTCATTGTGGATAGCCTTCAGGTGGTCGTCGTGCGCGCTGGCACATGTGCCGTGGGACAGGGCATCTGGGGGCTCGTTGAGCTTCCCTGGTCGATACATAATATCGTAATTGTAGGTGGAGAGTTCGATCCTCCACCGCAAGATTTTATCATTTTTTATTTTGCCCCTTTGCGAGTTGTCGAACATGAAGGCAACCGATCTTTGGTCGGTGATGAGTGTTGCTCGTTATGCTTTTACTTAATTGCTCTGTTTTAATAACCTTTGCTCTAGAGTCGCCAGGTATCTTTATGATACCACCACGAGGTTCAAAGCCAAGTGCTGATCAATAACTCAATACACCAGTTAGTAAGTTTGAAATCAATACACATTTATTATACACACAGTCAATCAATACTCATGCATAAAACTCTACTTACTAAACTATCACTATTACTAAAAGCCTATACTTAGCTTCGAATGGCCCACCAGGTCAGAGGAACAATGGCCTTTGTCCAGTTCTGATTATGTTGGCTTCGAGCTGGTACGGAATAGTAGCTAGGAGCGTCTATCTCGTAGCGTGCGTTGATCTGAGACTTACTTGGTTGATGCAGCTGCTAGGCAGGTCTCTCCTCGTTGAGAGCCAAGAGCCAAGAAGAACGAACTGAACTTGGGGACGCTATCTTATAGGTCCCAGGGGCTTCGCGCCCTTTTGGGCGGTCCCCGGACTTGGTCCCAATTAATTGGATCAGGTCTCAATCTTTCTCATCGATTTTCTCCAATACTGGAGTTGTTCCCTGATCGTTGGGCGGGCCCTAGGTGTTCGTTGGCCTGCCTTTATCCTAGCTCCCACTGACGCCGGGGAGTCTGTCTTGGTCCCGATTGTTTCTATGTTTCTGATTGTTTCTGGAGATCGCTCATTAGTATGTAAATGGCTATTGGTTTTGGTTCTGTCTGGGTTCTGCAAATCTTAATACACAGGAAACCTTGCACCTGCTTGTGTTCCCTGTAGCTGGCCAATTTTCCCTACACTCCTCATGAGTGTCCATTTTGAAATCGGGACGTGGCCACCCCAGGTGGCTACATGAGGGTGAACCTCCTACCTGCAAGGTAGTGCCTCCAGTGCCGTACGGCTTCCACAATGGCTTGAGCTTCCTTTTCGACTGAGGAGTGTCGAAGTTCCGAAGCGGAGAGGGAATCATTAGGGTCGCGATGGTGCGCCCTTGTATGTGGATTGAGTGTGAGCCCGAGGCGAGGGAGATAGTTTGCCGTGCAGGGAAGATAGGGAGCGAACAGTGTCTTACCAGGTCAGGATGTACGAAGCTCTCGGTGCACCCGGAGTCGAAGAGGCACGGTGTCTTGTATCCGTTGATTTGAACGGACATCATCGAGCTCTGGAGGTGCTTCGGACGCGACTGGTCCAACGTGACTGCGTTGAGTTGCGGGTAGTCGGCGGCTCGATCAGCAGTGCTGGAGTGGCCCCGTGATGACTGTCCGCTGAGGTCGTAGTCGTTGAGGTTCGGTTCGGTTGATGGCCACGATGGCGGCCCCCGTTGATCGCACATGGCGGGTGGTGAAATCGATGCTCAGGCGATCAAAGGGCCGGGATGTCTTTACCAGGTGGGCCCTGTCTGGTCTATAGAAGTGCGGTTTGCACTCCGCGCAGATCGAGCAATCCCTGGTGATGGCTTTTACCTCCTCGGTGGAGAAAGGCAGATTTCGGGCTTTGACGTAGTGGGTGTGCTGGGTGACCCCGGGTGGCAGAGGTCGTTGTGGATAGCATTTCGGCGGTCGTCTTGCGCGCTGGCACATGTGCCGCGGGACAGGGCATTTGGGGGCTCGGTGAGCTTCCCCGGTCGATATATGATGTCATAATTATAGGTGGAGAGTTCGATCCTCCACCTCAAAATTTTATCGTTTTTTCTTTTGCCCCTTTGTAGGTTGTCGAACATGAAGGCAATCGATCTCTGGTCGGTGATGAGGGTAAACCTCCTACCTGCGAGGTAGTGCCTCCAGTGCCGACTGAGGAGTGTCGAAGTTCTGAAGCGGAGAGGGTTCGGGAGAAGAAGGCTACTGGTCTCCCTGCCTGATTCAGTGTGGCGGCGAAAGCGACCTCTGAGGCGACGCTCTCCACCTGAAAGGGGACGGATTCATCCACCGTCCGCATGGCGGCTTTGGCGATGTCCTCCTTGATGCAGTTGAAGGCCTGGTGGGCCTCTGCTGACAGTGGGAAGAGTGTGGTCTTAAATAGTGGGCGGGCTTTGTCCGCATACCGGGGGAACCACTGGGCGTAATAAGAGAAGAATCCCAGGCACCTCTTGAGGGCCTTGGGACAATGAGGGAGAGGGAGTTGTAAGAGGGGGCACATACGGTCCGGGTCGAGGCCCAGGACTCCGTTTTCCACGACATAGCCGAGGATGGCTAGTCTGGTAGTGCGGAAAACGCATTTCTCCTTATTGTAGGTGAGATTGAGTTTCTGGGCGGTTTGGAGAAATCGGTGGAGGTTACTGTCGTGGTCCTGCTGGTCATGGCCGCAGATGGTGACATTGTCCAAGTACGGAAACGTGGCCCGCAGCCCGTACTGGCCCACCATTCAGTCCATTGCTCGTTGGAACACCGAGACCCCATTCGTGATGCCAAAGGGGACTCGGGGGAAATGGAAGAGGCGGCCATCTGCCTCGAACGCCGTGTAATGGCGGTCCTCCGGGCGGATTGGGAGCTGGTGGTATGCAGGCTTCAGATCCACCGTGGAGAATATGCGGTACTGGGCGATCTGATTGACCATGTCTGCAATTCTGGGGAGGGGGTACGCATCGAGGTGTGTGAACCGGTTAATGGTTTGGCTGTAATCAACCACCATCCGGAACTTTTCCCCGGTCTTGGCGACCACCACCTGAGCTCTCCGGGGGCTGTTACTGGCCTTGATGACTCCCTCACGTAGGAGCTGCTGGGCTTCGGCTCTGATGAATACTCTGTCCTGCACGCTGTACCGCCTGCTGCGGGTGGCTACTGGTTTACAGTTAGCCGTTAGGTTAGCGAAGAGTGGAGGGGGGTCGATTTTTAGCGTCGCTAGACTGCAGATAGTGAGTGGAGGTAGGGGTCCGCCGAAGCTGAGTGTGAGGCTCTTGAGATTACATTGGAAATCGAGTCCAAGAGTGGGGCGCAGAGGTCGGGGAGTACATACAGCTGAAAATTAGAGTAGCTGGTGTCCTGAATCGTTAGGGTCACGATAGTGCGCCCTTGTATGTGGATTGAGTGTGAGCCCGAGGCGAGGGAGATAGTTTGCCGTGCAGGGAAGATAGGGAGCGAACAGTGTCTTACCAGGTCAGGATGTACGAAGCTCTCGGTGCTCCCAGAGTCGAAGAGGCACGGTGTCTTGTACCCGTTGATTCAAACTGTCATCATTGAGCTCTGGAGGTGCTTCGGACGCGACTGGTCCAACATGACTGCGTTGAGTTGCGGGTAGTCGGTGGCTCGATCAGCAGTGGTGGAGTGGCCCCGTGATGACTGTCCGCTGAGGTCGTAGTCGTCGAGGTTCGTTTCGGTTGATGGCCAAGATGGCGGCCCCCGTTGATCGCACATGGCGGGTGGTGAAGAACATGGCATCCAAGATGGCCGCCCCGTGGATCGCACGTGGCGGGCGGCGAGGAAGGTGGCGTTCAAGATGCCGGCCCCCATGACTAGTACGTGGCCGGCCGCGTGGAGGAGGATTGCCAAGGTGGCGGCCCCCATGATTTGCACATGGCCGGCCGCGTGGGGGAGGATTGCCAAGATGGCGGCCGCCATGAGTCGCACATGTCGGGCGGAGGCAGAGTCGGCAGACATGCTGCAGCATTACGGGGTCACCTGCGAGTTGGGGGGCGAGTACTCTGGACTGCACGGGAGTTAGAAAGTTTCGACTTCGCCAGGCATTCTCTGGCATAATGTCCTTTGCGACCGCAGCTGCTGCAGGTCGCGTTGCGGGACGGGCAGTGCTGCCGTGGGTGTTGGTGCTGGCCACAAAAATGGCACACTGGGGCTGCGTAGTGAGAGGGTGGCCGCACTGCGCAAGCCTGGGGCAGTCGCTGGTCAGGGGCCCACGATGGGGTTGCTTGCTCCGCGGGGAATGAGTTTAGACTTCGGAACATGACCTCCATAGTAGTTGCTAGCTCTACAGTGTCCTCCAAGTTCTGGGCCCCTTTCTCAAGTAGTCGCTGGCGCACATAGTTAGACCTGAGCCCCGCAACGTATACATCACGGACAGCGAGTTCCATATGCTGGGAGGCTGTTACAGCCGGAAAGTTGCAGTCCCGTGCGAGGGCTTTTAAGTCGCGCAGGAAGTCTTCCAGCGACTCTGCAGGGCGCTGGCGGCGGGTAGTGAAAATGTGCCGCGCGTAGACCTCGTTTATCGGCCGTACGTACAATCGGTCGAGCATAGCAAGGGCCTCAGTATAGGAGTTGGTACAATTGAGTTGCGTAGAGATACGATGGCTCATCCGTGCGTGCAGTAGGCTGAGTTTCTGCTCCTCTGTAGTCTCGGATTTGCTTGATTCAGCCAGGCAGGCCTTGAAACACCGAAGCCAGTGTAGGAAGATTTCCTTCGCCTCTGCAGCCTGCGGGTCGAGTTCTAGTCGGTCAGGTTTGACGGCTGATTCCATAGTAGTTTTCTTCAAGTTTTCTAAGACTATTAAATTGATGTGACCATCAATTCACTCGGAACACGATTGGAAGTAAACTGTGGTTTTAATAGTTTTACAACTGAGCTTGCCTGCGACCAGAAGAACTGAGAGCAGGCTCACGGCTGCAGCACTTTATACTTCCGGTAGTAGGAGGAGTCATGGGCGGAGCCAAGGGTGGAGCCCTGTACAAGCTCCTCATCTCCCCCTATGGGCAGAGCCGCGCAACGGCTCACAGACAGAGCCCACAAGGACATAATACTATGCAATACAATACAGTGTGAATTACAATGCAGTATGAATTCACCACAGACGGACACACGGAGGACGGACACACAGAGGATGGACAGACCGGACACTGACGCACAGACGGGGGCGACGCAGGGACCATCAGACCAAGGGTCTACGCAGGAGACCCCGGACTTTGGCTCCGATGCCGACATGGACTTTTCGTCACAGCTGTCTCCCACACCCTCCACCATCGCAGAGACTCACCTTGTTTGGGCAATTTAGTGATGAGGCTTCTGGGACACTCACTGGTGCGCACCACACAGCCGCTCCGGTATAGCACGTGGTGGTAGGAGCAGCCGAGGGGCCAGGCGGTCAGAGCTGGTTGCCTCAGCTGCCACCCAGGTGGTTCCCGGGTTCCTGGACTTAGCAGAACCACCCAGAGACCCGATGCAGTCAGCCACTCAGGGACTAGACAACGGAATGACGGCCGGCTTCCCGGCAGCTGCAGGCGCAGGTGGAGGAGTCCATCCGTGTAGGAGCAGGGAGTGGTGCCGGTCATGGCTGCCACCCAGGCCGACACCGCATGGGTGGCGTCCGCGGTGGAGGCAATGGGGACAAGGTGTCGGACATGGGTCAGGTTATGCAAGGCATGGGGCTTCATGTGCATGCGTCATCCATGGCCCAGAACAGGGCTGCCCTCTCACAGAGCCAGCTGGAGATTGCAGCAGTGCTCAGCATATGTCCCAGTCTCAGCAGGCCATCGCTGAGAGTATCAGCGGTATTGCTCAGGTGATGGCCCAGTCTCAGTAGACCATTGCTGAGAGCATCGGCGGCATTGCCCAGGTGCTGAATGCCAGGACTGGCAGCGCCAGATGTCGGTGGTGCCTCGGGGCTTGTCTCCGTTCGCACCCCAATCCCAAGGAGAGGCCCGGGGGCCATCAGGCACCCCGATGGAAGGATGAGGTGCTGGGGCCCGTTCCGGATCCTCCTGCTGTGGAGGTCCCAGAACACCGCGGCACCTCGGACTCCCCTTGTACTGTCCCTGGTGCATCTGGCGGGCAGAACAGGGTGGCACCACGCCATCCAGAATGCCCGAGGATCAGCCTGGCCCATCCAGTTCAGGCTGCCCCAGGAAATGAGCACCAACGGGGGCCCAGGTCGCAGGGCAAGAGTCTCAGCAGTCCACCTCCACCTGCTGTACCGTCTGGGGAACCACAAAGACGTAGTCATAGGGCCTGTAAGGCCAGGAAATTCGACACCTAGTAAGTTGGCACGGGTGCAGGGCACAGCTTAGTTATAGGGGCTAGGCCACGTGTATGTAACCTTTCTAATTAAACTCACTGTTACACTAAGCTGCCTCTGTGCTGTGTCTGATGGTTGCAGGGTCAGATAGGGGATTGAGTGCCACTGTGGTCGAGGGGTGATGGAATGTTGAGCCCCGGTGGGTGTAATGTGCACCCCCCGGATGTCAATGCCACCCCGCCCCCAGCGATTCAACAGGGCCATGCAATGGAGTTTCCAGCACGCATACAGGGTCCACCTAGGTGGACATGACTCAGACATTGTCTAACGATGTGGAGCTCCGAGCTCATCGCAGAATGGGCTGTCATCCTCTTCCTGGCATGGACCACACCTGCTTCCACAAGCAACCATGTTGTCGTGTTCAGCACTGAAAGATAACACGGGCTGCAACTGGATGCAGCTTTACCTGAGAGATATTCCATACCTTGAAGTTAGTTCAATCTGATTTATTGAACCTGTCACATAGTTAGCTCAATCCTCTGTGAGTTCGACTCTCTGCTAACCTAGTGTGATTAATCTGTCTGACTGAACCAGACTAGCTCTTAGCCACGTGCTGTAGGAGTTATATGATATGTACACCCTGACTCACACTGTAGATGTCCCCAGTGGAAAGAGGTGGAGTGTGAGTGCCTCGTGCCTTTTATAGTGGGAAACCACCCCCAAGTGTTCTGCCTGCTGATTGGTTATGTCCTGTTCTCTGTATTCATTGGCTGCCTGTTTGCATCTCATTCTGTGCATGTCTGCATATCATGATATCTCCCCTTTAGAAATGTTTTTCTATGGTCTATGTGAAAGTATTTACATATGTAATGTAGGCCGAAAAACTAACTTATTTACATACAGTAGCAGATGGGAACATATGTACATGTAAAAACAGGTGTTTAAGATGCAAAAACAGAACATAGCAAACAAAACAAGTGTTCAGTCCAGTCTCTGGGGCTTGCGTCTGATACTGGTCGACCGCCGGAGAGGTGGTGGTGGGGATGACGGCTCCTTGATAGGCAGGATTGAAGCCTGACTGGTGGCCTCGTGGTTCAAGGTATCAGGAGGTGGCAAAACAACGGATGGAAACAATGAAGAGTGTGTTTGCGGGCGGGCAACTGTGCGCAGGGCCCATCTGTTGCAGCACACAACAGAGCCATCAGCCATACGCACAACATACGATCGGGGAGCAACCTGTCGGACAACAACCGCTGGAGCTGACCAGCCTCCATCAGGTAGCTTGATCCGAACAGCATCCTCCGGGAGTAGCACAGGCAAATCAGTGGCATGAGCATCATAGCTTTGCTTTTGCCGGTCCCTGAGCTTCTGCACCTTCTGCAGAACCGGGAGGTGATCCAGGTCAGGCAAGTGTATGGCTGGAAGAGTTGTCCGCAGGTCCCTGTTCATCAGGAGTTGAGCCGGTGACATGCCGGTAGACAGAGGGGTTCCCTGTATGCAAGCAGCGCAAGGTTGACGTCAGAAGCAGAATCCGTGGCCTTGCAGGTGAGCTGATTCACTATGTGCGCCCCTTTCTCAACCTTCCCATTGGACTGCGGGTAATGTGGGCTGGAAGTGACATGGTTAAACTGATATACCTGGGCAAATCTTGACCACTCTTGGCTGCTGAAGCAAGGACCGTTGTCACTCATGACAGTGAATGGAATACCATGCCTGGAGAACGTCTCCTTACAGGTCTTGATGATGGTCTTGGATGTGAGGTCCGAGAGCTTCACGACTTCTGGGTAATTAGAAAAATAATCAATGATTAACACATAATCACGACCATTGGCATGAAAGAGGTCGTGCCCACCTTGGACCACGGGGAGGTCACGATTTTGTGCTGCTGAAGCGTCTCCTTGCCCTGTGCTGGCTGGAAGCGTTGACAGGTCGGACAGTTGAGGACCATATTTGAGATATCCTGATTAATCCCAGCTTGAGGAAGATGCCATCAACTACCGTCAGGTTGTCCTTCACATTGAAGAATTGAGGGCACTGCCCTTTTTGCCAGCCATTGGCGAGGTGGCGCATGACAAACTGCAGAAGTGGGTCTTTGGCTGTCTCCTCGCGAATGCGAATCACCTTTTCATCCGACGCCGGGTGGTTGCTGGCCCACAGCTGCACCTGTGATTCGATCTGTTGGACGAATGCCGGGGGTCAACAGGCAGGATTATGGAGCGGGACAAGGCATCCGCACTAATGAGCTCCTTGCCAGGCGTGTACACGAGTTCAAAGTCATACCTCCGGAGTCTGAGGACGATGCGCTGCAGCCAGGGCATCATGTCGTTCAGGTCCTTGTGGATAATGTGGACCAGAGGCCTGTGGTTCATCTCGACAGTGAATGTCGACAGGCCATAGACATAATCGTGGAACTTGAGAATTCCAGTAAGCAGGTCCAGACATTCCTTTTCAATTTGGGCATACCGCTGCTCGGTCAGTGTCATTGTCCGTGATGCGTCGGCAACCGGTGCCCAGGATGAGGTGTCATCGCGCTGGAACAACACTGTGCCGATGCTGTCCTGGCTCCCATCCGGCTAGATTTCCGTTTCCCTGTCAGAGAGTCAAACAAATACTACAGGTGTAGTGGTGAGCTTGGCTTTCAGCTCCAACCACTCTGCTTGATGAGCTGCCTGCCACTCAAAGGCAGTAGACTTTTTTACCAGGTGTCTGAGGGCCATAGTGTGTGAGGCCAGATTCCGGAGAACCCAAGAAGTTTACCATGCCTAAAAAAGGCAGTACCGCCTTCTTGTCTTCAGGGGTCTTCGATGGCCTTGACCTTGTCTGTGTCCGGGCGCACGCCCTGTTGAAATATCTGGTCACCTAAGAACTTAAGTGTCGACATGCCAAAGCAACGCTTGGTCCTGTTCAGCTGGAGGCCATTGGCATGGACATGGTGGAATATGCAATGAAATGAAATGAAAATCGCTTATTGTCACAAGTAGCCTTCAAATGACACATTCCGGCACCCGTTCGGGGAGGCTGGTACGGGAATTGAACCGTGCTGCTTGCCTGCCTTGGTCTGCTTTGAAAGCCAGCGATTTAGCCCTGTGCTAAACAGAATACCTGTTGGAAACGAGAGATGTACTCTTCGGGGGTCGTGGACCATATGATAATGTCGTCCACATACACATGAACCCCTTCAATGCCCTCCATCATCTGCTCCATGATTCTATGGAAGATCTCCGAGGCTGGGACAATGCCAAATGGCATACGATTGCAGCAGTACCTGCCAAACGGTGTGTTGAAGGTGCAGAGCCTTCTGAAGGACTCATCCAGCTGGATTTGCCAGAACCACTGTGAAAAACCGGGCATGTGCCATCTCACTTGTGGGTTCCTCCTGCTTCGGGATGGGGTAGTCCGAATTATATTCTGGTTGAGATCCTTGGGATCAGTACAGATGCGCAGCTCACCCAAAGGCTTTTTCACACATACCATCGAGCTGACCCAGTCCGTTAGAAATGATGCCCTGGTCCTGAAGCGCCTTGAGCTGTTCCTTCAGGTGCTCCTTCAGTGGAGCCGGGACCCAGCGTGGTGCGTGGACCACAGGCGTGGCATCAGGCCGTAACAGGATCTTGTACCGATATGGCAGAGTGCCCATCCCATCAAACACATCCGGATACTGAGCTAGGATGTACTGAGCCCTGTCTGGCTTGACGATCTCAAACCGTAGCCTTGAGTGATCTTGTTGGAGACGAGCAGATGGCAGGATCCCAGTGCATTGCCGTTATAGTCCAGGAGCTGGCAGGCTGCTGAAAGGAGCTTGGGTGGCTTCTTGATGCGGTTGAAATCCGCCTGTGAAAGGAGATTGGCAGATGCACCTGTGTCCAGCTTGAACTGGATTGAGCATTGACTTACTTGCATAACCGTACGCCATTCGTCCGCAGAATCCACAGTGAGGATGGGCAGGCGTTGTGATGATTTTGGTGAGGCATGTTCACGTGTGGTAATGATACCCACATGGTAGGGGGACTCCAGGCAGTCGTCCCCTGGGTCCGTTGTACTGCCAGGATCAGAATCCTGTAAACCTTGCTGTACGCTCCGAACGTATCTGCGTTGGAATTGGGAGCGCTGGCCTCTGACTGGTGGTGCAGACTTGCACACGGCAGCACAGTGTCTAGGCTTTCCACAATTTAAACATCGCTTGCCTCTTGCAGGGCAGTGTCTCTTTAAGTGGGCGGGGCCGCAGTTCGGGCACGTCATTATGCTCTGTGTGTCGTTGCACATGCGCAGTGCGGTCAGCAGACGGTTGCACCTGTGCAGAGTGATGATAGGCCGCTTCACCGGCCCAGTCGCATCGCGCATGCGTGCGGCTCCGGGAAGAGCGCGCAAAATGGTCGCTTTCATCAAGGCTGAGGCGCTGCATCCGGGCGATGGCCTGCACACTCTGCCTCATGGGAGGCAAGTTTCTCCTTTTCAGCCGCTTTATATTGGCAATACCGGTTTTTGTGCTCCTCCTGCCCTTCTGTCTCCCCCTCCTCCTACTCCAGCACATCGTCCCTCTTTGGGCTATATTGTGGAGGATGCAGCAGACAACAACAATGTGGCCGACCCCCTCCGACGGGTACTGGAGGGCCAGACCAGAGCGGTCCAGGCACCTGAAGCGCATCTTCATTAGCCCGAAGCACCTCTCAACCACACCCCTGGTCACACAATGGGCATCGCTGTAGCGCGTCTTCGCCTCGGTCTATGGCCTCCACAGAGGCTTCATCAGCCATGACCGCAATGGGTAACCCCTGTCGCCCAGCAACCAGCCCCTCAGCCCGCGGGGGTGTCCCTCGAATATGCTGGGGATGAACGATTGCGCCAGGATAACCGAGTCATGCACACTGCCCGGATACTGGGCGCAGACATGCAGGATCTTCATCTGGTGGTCACAGTCCACCTGAAAGTTCATGGAGTAGGACCCCTTCCTGTTCATGAAGATCGGCCTGTTATCCGCCGGTGGCTGCATGGCATTGTGCACCCTATCAATCACCCCCTGTACCATGGGTATCCTGGCCATGGCAGCGAAGCCCACGGCTGGGCATCCTGGTGGGTGCGGTCCACAGGGAACTGAATGTAGCGCTCCGCGATGTCATAGGTCATTGCACTGCACGGATGCACCGATTCCTGGAAGATGCCGGACAGGTCCCCACTCGGCGACTGGAACGACCCCGTTGTGTAGAAGTTCAGGGCCACCATCACCTTGAGGACCACAGGGAGAGGGTGTCTGCCCCCAGTCCTACGTGCTGCCAGGTGTGCCATTAGGTGGCAGATATGGGCGACGGTTTCCCGGCTCATCCGGAGTCTCCTTCTGCATGCCCTCTCAGGGAGGTCATCGAAGGACATGCGGCGCCGGTACACACGAGGCCTCATCGGGTGCCTATGGCGCCATTGCACAACCTCCTCCTCCCCCTCTACCCCATCTCCTCATCAGTATCCTGATGCTGTGTCTCGCCCTCGTCGTGGTCCTCCTCCTGCACCTGTCGGGCGGGCGGCCCGCCAGCCTGAGCAGGTGCCACCTGGCCCTCTGCAGCCTGTCCCTCTGCTGCAGCCTCCACCGCCTCTCTGATCTGCCTGCGCTGACGCTGCCACAGGGCTGCATGCAGGGCAGCAGCCCCGCCACGGCGGCCAACATCGCTGGCTGGTGCCCGAACATTACGATCTGCAGGGGGTGGTGTAGACAACAAGTTTATCCATGGCACATGACCTCCACAAGCAGGTGCCATGGGCTATATGGCCGCCCTGGTTGGCAGCTTACGCCTCAGCCACGCATGCCCCCCAACCTCGCCCGCCCCCTCGGTGCCCTGACTTCTGTTGCCCGTACCTCCTGCTAGCGCCACCATTGAATGGCACTGCCCTCACTGGGGGCTGTCGTGGGTGAAACCCTGGACCTACCCGCCGGTGGGTGCTGCCGGCTGGGAGGGCCACTCCTGGGGTGTCCGGCACCCATCCGCACGGGTGGGAGGCTTGCGCTCAGCTAGCGCCTGGGGTCGGTGCCCATCAGCCTGGCTGCCATAATGGCATCCGTGGCTTTGGCACCGCCTTGCCATGGCGGGCCGTTCCCGGCCGGCAGGGCTGCCCTCCCCACGCACCTAGCCGAACCTGGAGGGCCCCCTCTCACCCCCCAGCCACGGCCGTGCCCGTCCCGCCAGCCTTAGATCCCCCCCACGTCGACCCCTACTTCCTGCTGGCGATTTTTATAACCACATTAGAACCGCGTGGGTCATGCCATCGGGACTTCGACCTATCCGGCAGCAGTATCGCCGGGAGCCCGGAGAATCGCTCATTGGACTGCCTCAGGCAATTATCCGGACCGCGCACCACCTTTCACGACCACGCCATTTCCACTTGTTCGGAGAATAACGAAACGGTGTCGGACCAGCATCGTGCGACTTTCCGTCATAAACGACGATTCTTTGACCCGGGGCGGGCTCGGAGAATCCCACCCCATGTCTTTAGATGCAACACTACACTGAAGCTCTGCCTGACCTCTCAGGGAGACACAAATGAGCCCAAGGTACCCAGCTAGAAGAGCGGTGAAGTTCTTCCCGGTGTCCTGGCTAATATTTATCCCTCAACCAACTTCACCAAAACAGTTAATCAGATCATTGTTACATTTATAGGAGCCTGCAGTGTGCTAATAGGCTGCTGCTTTTCCCACCTCACAAACACTTCCAGACGTTCTGGGACTTTGACCCAGCAACAATGAAAGAACCGCGATATAATTCCAAGTGAAGCTGGTGTGTGTGGAGAGGGGGACTTGCATGAGGTGGTATTCTCATGTGCCTGCTACCCAAGTCCTTCAAGGGTGTTGAAGTCATGGCCTTGGAAGTTGTGGTCAAAGAAGCCTTGTCGCATTGTGGCATTGCATCTGGTAGATAGAACATCAGGAGGTTTTCAGCACCTCAAGCCTGTACCGCCATTCAGTGAAGTCAAGCCTCATTCCATATATCCGCCTTTACCCTGTATTTTTAGGAGTGACCATTCAGCCCCTCAGGCCTGCTGCGCCATTCAATAAAATCATGCTGATGTGGCCTGAACAGCACTTTCCTGCCTGCCCCCTTAATAAATAAAAATATGTCTTAACTCTGTGTTATGTGGCTCAGTGGATAGCACTGGGACTACGGCCCTGGGGACCGGGGTTCGAATCCCGGCCCTGGGTCACTGTCCGTGTGGAGTTTGCATATTCTCCCCATGTCTGCGTGGGTTTCACCCCCACAACCCAAAGATGTGCAGGTTAGGTGGATTGGCCATGCTAAATTGCCCCTTAATTGGAAAAAATATATATAATTGGGTACACTAAATTGATAAAAGAAAAAAACACTCAGCCTTGAATGCATTCAATGCCGCACTCTCCACTGACCTCTGGGAATGAGAATTCCACAGACTAATGACCTTCGGAGCAGAAATTCCTCTTCATCTTAAACTAGAGACTTTTATATTGATATGTTTCCCCTTAGTTTGAAATCCCAACCCCCCACCACCAGCGGAAACATCCTCTCAGCATCTTCCCTGTCAAACGTCCTCAGAATCTTAAATGTTTCAGTTAAAAGTGCCTCTCATTCTTCTAAACTCCAATGAGTACAGGTCGAACCTGCTCAACCACTCCTCAATAAGACAAACCCCTTCATTCCAGGAATCAGCCTAGTCAGTCGTCTCTGAAGCCAGTATAATCCCCTCCTTACGAAAGGAGACTAAAACTGTACACAGTATTCGAGGTGCGGTCTCACCAATGCTGTAGGAACCAAAGGGATGCAGTTTATTCCTTCCCCTTCCAGGAAATGGTTTGATTTCTTTCCTGATATGTCAGACTATGGATCCTGTCATTAGATACCATGTCCATTGTCAAATGTCTGGCCACCCTGTGCTAGCGTGCGTTTACGTGATGTTCTTTTTGACATTCTCTCATGGATGAATGATGCACTGTTGAACCTGAGAGAACAACCATGTCTTCACCTTTGGCCTGTAGCCTATATTGAGTCTCCTGATTGCTCAGCATGTGTGACCACGAATCATATTACCTGTAACAGTTCTGCCATTATCCGTACATAGGGCTTGCGACAATACTTTGTGATCAATAACCTCAAAGATATGAGGGAATTTAGTATCAAGAGCCAAGGCACCAGGATCGTGAGGATTGATTTGCACACCTTTGCTGAATTAATGGACCATCAAACATTGCAAAAGGTTCAGAAGCTGAAAGCCATTTACCCAAGGTGAGTGAAAGTCACGAGGCTTGGGGTGAGAGTTAGGCACATGCATATAAACGGATAAAAATGGTTTGCATTGATGGACTGTGTAAGAATCCTTCCTGTTCATTTCCTTTGTTCCCATATCTTTTATTCTATTTATTGTTTTGGTTGATGGATCAATAATTGGGATGTTCCTGTAAGTCATAGTCAGAGTCGTACAGTGCAGAAAAGGCCCTTCGGCTCATAAAGTCGTCACTGACAATAACTACCCCCTTATCTCACACTAATCCCAGTTACCAGCACTTGTCCCATGTCCTTGAATGTGATTATGTTTCGATTGTGTTCATCCAATTGCTTTTTGAACGTTGTGAGGTTTCCAGCCTCCACTACCTTCCCAGAGAGAGCATTCCAGATTCTCACCACCCTACAAGTGAAAAATTAATATCAAATCCCCTTGGATTCTCCTGCCCCTCACCCTAAAACTATGACCCCTTGTGATTGACCCTTCAAGCAAGGGGAACAGTGGTTTCCTAGTTATCTTGCCTCCTCAGTCTTATACACCTCGATCATATTCCCCACCCCTCAGCCTTCTCTGCTTTTAAAGTAGCGAGAAAAATGCAGAAGACTCAAAGTTTAAAACAGCCTGCTTACTGGGATACTGGATGGGATTCTCCATCAGCCAATGCTGGAATCAGGAAAGGTCTTTGGGCGGAGAATCAGTCGTGAAGCCAAAATCGTGTGGATGCCAGGTACCAGCCAGAATGCCATGCTCCGGTGCCTCGACAGCGGGGTCAGTGCGTCCTGCTCCACACGTGCAGTGAATGCCACCTGCATATCATTAGCGGGCCTGAATGCGTACTCTCTGGGGCCTCTGCGATGCTCTGCCACTGCCAGGGGGGAGTTACCGACAGCATGTTTCACTTGTAGTTTCAGAAATCGGGCAATAGGCGCCATGGCCGGTGAGGTAGAGAAAGGAGGTAGTACATGCAGAGGCGCGACTGTGGGGGGTGGCTGTGGCAGGTTCGGGGAGGGGGTTGACCACACTGTAGCAAGGTGGACCTGGTTGGGCATGGGGGGGAGGGGGGGGGAGATACACCATGCTAACAGGTCTGCCTGTCACCCCCTGCAGACGATGGACTTCGGAATTCAACCAGGAATGGTGGCATTGAACCTTGTCGCCACAGCCCTGGGTAGGAGCTGGAGCCTGTTGTATCTTCAACATCATGCAGCAGAGGGGTGATGTGGAGGAGGAGGATGAACGCTAGGCCTTGTCTGACGAGAAGGATATGGGGGAGGGCGATAATGGGCAGGACATAGGGCCCGGCAGGCACATGAGGTAACACAACCTGTGCTGCAGGGCCGACACGCACGGGACGCTCCAATCACATCCAGGTTCACTGACCAGGGGGCCTTGCCAACGGCATGGACATCCCATCCTCACACCCCCAGACTGCCACCTCGTCCCATGAAAACCCTCCCTGCACCAGCCTTCTTGCCCCCTAGCAATCCCTCCATGATTCCCACCTGTCTCACTAAGGGGCGAGAGTTGGCAGTAATAGCGGGTCTGGTCCATGGGACGGAGGATGATGACAACTCACTCTGTGATGAGCTCTGGTGCTCCGCATCGTTTGACAATGTCTGATCCCTGCCCACCGTAGCACTTTCTACCATCCACCTGGGTGATTCCTGCATGCGAGCTGGACATTCCATCACACGGTTACACCGAACCCTAGGGTTGGTAGAGGTGGGGACAGTTTGTGTGTGTGTGTGTGTGAGTTGGGGGGGGGGGGGGGGGGGGTGATGAGGTGGAGAGAGGGATGGGGGTGGGATCCCAGACCGGTGAACACTGGCAGAACTGGGATCCTTGAACCATGCCCAATCCCAACATTCATCTCTCACACCCTTCTGACAGAGCAACGAGGAAGGTTTATGACATTGTGAATGTGTTTATTATGAACAAGTGAAAAAAATATATAAATCTATATATATATATATATATATATATATATAAACATATAAATAAATATGTACAGGTTTGTGCCCTAACCCCTAACGCTATCCTATGTGTTGCACCAGTGACAACTTAACTGGTGCCTACCTTTTCTGACCTCCCGGGCCCTAACACAACGCCTAGGTAGATCCCAGTACATCAGGAGAGAAGGTGGCCTGCTGTGATTCCTGTCCTGTGACATGGGTCCCCTTTGGCAGCAGTCTTCTGGGGCGACTGGGCCTGGCTGCTGCTCCGGTGTCCCAGGTGGCATGCACTGCCTTGTTCTTCTGCCCGCTGCCCATCAGATGCGACATGGTCAGGACAGAGAGGGCACTGCGGTGTTCTGGCACCTCCCCCGTGTGAGTCACCAGCACAGGACCCAGCACTTCCTTCTCCCTCAGGGTGCCAAATGGGCCCCGGGCTACTCCTTGGGACAGGGGTGCGAGCGGAGCTAACCCCAGAGACTCCCCTGCCACCTGGCTCTGCCAGTCCTGGAGGTCCACTCCCATCCCAAACAGGGTCTCAATTCTCGTGGCCATGGAGCACAAGGAGTGAACTACCTTCCTCCGTGACTATGCTACATCAGCCAGTGACTGTGCCACCATCTTCTGGGTCTGTACCACGTCGGCCAACGCCTGGACAATGCTGCCGATCCCCTCAGCCATGGCCCGCTGCGACTGGGCAATGCTCTGGAGTGCCACTCAATATCCAGGTTGTCCTGGTACGTGACAGGGCAGCCCACACAGAGTGCCCCAGGCCATGGGCATCTTGACCCATGGCCGAAACCTTCACCCCCAAGGCCTCCACCGCGGATAGCACCCGTGTGGTGGATCTGGGTGGCAAGTGTGGTCAGCACCTCCTCCTGCTCCTGCAGGTAGTTGGACCTCCAACTGCACCTGCAGACACTGGACACCGTCTTATGCAGTCTCTGGATCGGCGACTGCATTTCCACTATAGATGGGACATCCCTTTCCAGAAGCCCGAAACCCGTCTGGATGGCAGCTAGTCCCTGGGGTCGGGCCACCCTTCGACCGTCCACCCCCTTGAGACCAGAAGGGCCTACGTCATCGTCAGGCGATCCCACAGGACACAAGACGTAACGCATGATTGGACTGTGGGTTGGGCTGGTGGGGGGGGGGGGGGGGGAGGCGACACACGTGCCATGGGGAACCGCAACTCAGCGAGGTCTCATTTGCTTGTCCGATGTCGATCTCCGCCTTGGTGACTGCTTCTCTCCTGGCCCACCGATCAGATCCAGGGCCCACTGCTCTACTGCGATGAGGGGCCGCAGGTCTGGCGGTCCCCCTCCGGTCTTTTCCATCTCCTGCTGGTGTGGGCCACCTTCTCCTGGATGAGGGTTATGTGTTGTGTTGGAGAGGGCAGCACAGTGGTTAACATTGCTGCCTCACGGCGCCAAGGTCCCAGGTTCGATCCCGTCACTATCCGTGTGGGGTTTGCACGTTCTCCTCGTGTTTGCGTGGGTTTAGCCCTCACACCCCAAAGATGTGCAGGGTAGGTGGATCGGCCACGCAAATTGCCCCTTAATTGGAAAAAATTTATTGGGTACTTGAAATTTAAAAGAAATGTGTTGGAGACAGAAAACACAGTTGGACGCATGCATCACAGGGTAGCTGGTGGCTGGTGGCCTTCATGGCCAAGCCACATGGCAGTGGTGACTGGCATGGGTGCTAGCAGGTGGTGCACGGTGCACTGTTGCTCTATTAATAATGTTGGTGATCCACAAGCCTTCCCTTATATCTATCAAATGACCACACAACCAGTTAGTTCAAAAGATGGTTTATTTACATACACAAGTTGCCTCAACATGCAAACACAATATCTACTACGAGTTAAACACCCATCAGCTACAATTAACTTCAGGGCGACCGGCACTGTGCAAATGGATAAGGCCTTTATCTGGATTTCACTTGGCTGGTTCGAAGAAAGTGGCTATGTCTCTGCTAGGCTCACCCGTCAGGTAGTGATCGTTGGTCTTGAACTTGGCTGGTTGTTCCTGCTACAATTGGGTTGGCACAGGCCGGATCCAAAAGAGATAGGACACATGACCGTGTCCTCTTTTATTCCTCTGGGATTTTGCGCTCTTTGGAGCAGTCCTTAACCTTGGACCCAATAGTTCGACAGGGCTATGATCACTCTCTTCGATTTTGGCCAATAAAGGGGTGTGTCCTTAGCGGTCATTGACCTTGGCATTTGGTCTTTCTGAGTAAAGAGAGTGGCGCCGATCAGTCTGTGGCTGTACCGGTTGCTTGATTGGAGTTCTATTGTCCTGAGAAAAGGGGCCATTGAAATGCAAACGAGCGGTGGTTTCGATCAGGCCTGGTTACCTGTGTTTAAGATACACACAGGCTCTGTATCTGTCTGAGTCTTGGGTTGTCCATAATTCCCATGGTCCTTTGCAGGTGGTCATCTTAGATGGCTACAGAACAGAGGTGGGTGACAACCTCCTTCCCACCCCAGGGAGCAGAGTGGCCCGCCTCTCCTCCACTGCGTCCAGCAGTCTCCAGTTCAGCATCAATGAATCGAGGTACCCTATGCTGCCATGTTGTTGGCTGGGATGAATGTGTGGGGGGGATTGGAGTGCTTATATAATAATAATCTTTATTGTTACAAGTAGGCTTACATTAACACTGCAATGAAGTTACTGTGAAAATCCCCTAGTATCCACATGTCACCGCTTGTTCGGGAACACAGAGGGAAAATTCAGAATGTCCAATTCACTTAACAGCACATCTTTCGGGACTTGTGGGAGGAAACCGGAGCATCTGCACAGACACAGGAAGAACATGCAGACTCCGCACAGTGACCCAAGCGGGAATCGAACGTGGGACTCTGGCACTGTGAAACAACATTGCTACCCACTGTGCTAATATGTGGCTGCAGCTCGTCAGCCTCTCGACTGTCAATCCCGACTCTGGCGAATCGGACACCGTTTTCAAAGTGGCACTGGAGCTTGCCCATTAACATTTGATGAATTGTTCTGTCGGTGAAGTTCACCTATTCTAGGGCAGTACGGTGGCAGAGTGTTTAGCACTGCTGCCTACGGCACTGAGGACCCGGTTCGATCCGAGCCCCGGGTCAATGTCAAGTAAGTTTGCACATTCTCCCAGTGTCTACATGGGTTTCACCCCCACAACCCAAAGATGTGCAGGGTAGGTGGATTGGCCACACTAAAATGCCCTTAATTGGAAAAAAACAATTGGATACTCTAAATTTATTTTTTAAAAGTCCACCGATTCTTTCCAGAGTTAACACTTCGCTTTTGAAACGGAGAATCCCCCGATCGTATTCTCAGGCTGTGTGTTTGGTAGGAAAAGCCATACTCTTCGGCACCAAATAGATGGGCGGGAATCAGTTTTATTGGTTAATTGGTACCAATTGGGTTGGCCAGGGACAATGTTCTGCCAGACAACAGTCAGTGATCGTTTCCTGCTGGGTGATGTTTCGAAGTGAACTTTCCAGAATTAATTGGACCTCCGAAGAAAAGGAAGCTGTTTTCTCTCACTGCTGCCTGCTGTCTGTAGCTGGAAGATGAAGATCATTTAAATGTATCAAAACCAGAAGCTTGTTGCCCTTCAGGGGCTGAAGTGAAATAACTGATCTGCTGTTTTGAAAGCACCCCTCCCTGCCTTGGGCCTGAATGCTCCAGGTTCAAATCCCACTTGATGGTTAGGGAAGGTACATTCATCGCACAGCTAAATAGGTTCATGATCATGAAAGCAAAATGCTGGCTATCTGAAATAAAAACAAAAGTGTTGGGGAAAACTCAGCCGATCTGGTAGTAACATTTAAAGTCAAATATGGTTTCCAGAAACTAGGTTGACTGTAACTTGTAAATTCCATCAACATCAGGCGGTATGAGGATAGATTCCGGCAACTTGTTTTTATTTCACAATTGTAGTATTCTGCTTTTCAAGAAGGGTCTATTGCTTTGGTGAATTGAGATGAATGGGAGAACACTCAAGTGAATCATATGCAATAGAATAGTCCAGTTGGGCTAAATAATCTGTGCTGTGTAATTGTGTACGTTTTAACAGCTTTTTAGTGGCAGTAGTAGCAAGCACTGCTGCCTCACAGCGCTAAGGACAAGAGTTTAATTCTGGCCTTGGGTGACTGTTTGGGTAGGTTTCTTCCCACAGTCCAAAATGTGTATGTTAGGTGGGGTCATGGGGTTAGGGATGGCACAGTGGTTAGGACTGCTGCCTCATAGTGCTGAGTACCCAGGTTCGATCCTGGCCCCCAGATCACTGACCTTGTGGAGTTTGCATTCTCGTGTCTGCACAGGTCTCACCCACACAACCCAAAGATGTGCAGGGTATGTGGATGGTCACGCTAAATTGCCCCTTAATTGGAAAAAAAGAATGAATTTAGTACTTTAAACTTAGAAAAAATATAAAAAAGGTGGGGTCATGGGGATAGGGCAGGGGAGTAGGACTAGGGTGTGCTCTTTCAGAGGGTCAGTACAGACTCGATGGAACGAATGGCCTCTTTCTGCACTTTCGGGAATCTAGGGATTTTATAGTTCCAGATTTTCACCACCCTTTGTGTGAATGAAGATATTCAACTGCCTTTTCGGCAAATCTGTTTGCTTGACTTTCCATGTTAATGCATGTCAGGGTCAACAACAATTTTTTCCCTTTTTCTTTTGAAGTGACGATGAACTCTGTGACCGCTTCATCAAAAATAACATCTGGAAAATCTTTAAAAAGAGTATGATCGCCCAGCTCCCCGGAAAACCCCACCGATTTTCATCTGCTGGCCAGGTGACGGTGTCGGGACAAGGCGAGGACGTAGTCGAGATTGACAAGACCGGCATCCTGAACCTTCCGGAGATTGCCGGCAATCGTAGTTTGCTTTACTCGAAGCCGCCGTATTATGTAGCACCGCGAGTCCGATCAAAGGATGGTAGCACCACAATGCCAATGCTGCATCTCCAACTCATTCATGGCATCGCCAGGTTTCCATCCAGTATAGGCAACCTCCTGTACTGAACATGTCCAAGGCTTTCCTCTACACCTCTTTCAAATTCATTTATCTGTTTGTCACCAACTTGTTTTCTATCATTTTGCTTCAGTTCCTATTCCCCGCTGCAGGGTTCTCTGCAGAGAATTACACAGGGACCTTTCCTTTTTCTTTTCATTCTTTTACATATTTGATTTAATTTTTCAGTCACCGACAGGACCATAAGAAGTGTTGGTTTTGATGTGATCCAGTCCGAGCACCTTGTGAAAGACCCCGTAACATAAAAACACAATGTTACAAACACTCATACCATAGTGACCCAACGCGACAGCAACCAAATGGACTATGTCAGTAACTGTCAAAGGCATTTGCATCTTTTGATTTATTTGATGCTCCCAACACCAAGCAAAAAAATTCTGGCAAATGGTCTTGTTGTATAAACTGTCAAACTGAACATTTCCCCTCTTTCCTTGGATTAATGGTTCATCACAGCCTGAAAAAATTCTGTTAAGTTACAACAGTGACTAATAAATGAAGAGGTTGCCTTGTAAACAACGTTAATGGCAAAGCAAAATACATTTCAAAAATGCAATTCATTCTGGTATTTTTCGATTATTTGTAAGAGGTTAAAATAAAGGGGTTTAACCCAACCTTGAGTGTACAAACACTGGGTGGAATAAACCCTTCATTAATGTCATAATCACGTTGCATACCAGCTTTCTATCGTCAAAGTCATGCGAGTCCTGTGCACCCTAATGTCTCTATTTCTGAAGCCCAAGGTCCTATAGGTTTTGCTAATCATTCTCTCAAGATGTCTTGCTATCTTCAACAATTGATGCAGGTGAACTCTCAGGCCCTCTGTTCTTGCACACTCTTTAGAACAATGCCATAGAGTCTGTATTGCCTTTCCCCATTCCTTCATCACCTCACATGTATTAAATTCCACCTGCCCATTATGCCTGTGTCCTGTTGTAGTCGACTCGTGCCATCTTAATTGTATGTCACTCCCCCAAATTTGGTATCACTGGCAAATTGGTAAGTGTGTGATTCTGACAGTATCCAGCAGAGGGTGCATTGTTAAATGTGTGCAATTCTCACAGTATGCAGCAGAGGGTAGGTTGGTCAAGGTGGGTGAATTTATGTGCTCCAGAAAACATCATGAATTCAGTGAGCATTGGGTTTGTGCTCAGAACGAAGGGATACACTTTAACACAGCTTCTGTTAAAGAACCCGGTGATGAAACAGAGTGCTAACACACTGCTCTCAGGCAGTATTCATCAAATTCTATTAATAACCAGCCAAAACTCTGGAATTTCAGAACATTGTCATGTTCAGTTTGGTTGGAGTCCTCTCTTAGAACATAAGGTATGTCCTCACTGCTATATGAATAAGAAACATAAGGTGGTGACAAAAGCCCAGTGATTGCTGTCTGCATACACACAAATCAGCACAGCTTCTCAGTAACAGAAAGGGAACTGAATAGTAATATTTCTTTGGGAAAATTGACTATGAAATCTTTCAGGCCATTAAAATTCTGAAGGGGTTTTAATAAGATAGACACAGAGAAGGTACTTCCACTTATGAAGCTGTCTAAAACACACATTCATAATATAAGATAGTTCCTAATCAATACAAGAGGGAGGTTTCTTTACTGAAACAGTAAGCTGGGCAATAATAGACAGGAAAAGAACTTCTGGTGGGTTGTGTCCGCCGCAAATATAATACAATGATTCTGTCTGCAGTGGATGGTACCCCTAAACACCACCACTGAAGGGTCCTCACAGTCTATTAGTACCATGGGTGTATATATCAGAAAGGAGGTTCCGCAGGACTCTTACTTAAACATCTGATTTAGCAATTTTGGTCGTTCAGTCATCTTTGTTCTTTGATCTGTCCTAGATGTCCAGAGTGCAGCACACTTCCTCCTCATAATGCCCATCCTCGCATCAAATAGCATGCCTGAAACTCGGGCATGTCAAACTGGCCAGCCTTCACATTGTGGGCAGTTTTCATCATTCTCTGATCTGGATTGAAGTTGCAAAATCTCATGCTTTAAAAGCAAAGTGGGATGCTCAGTTTGTAGAGCCAATATCATAACCATGCAAAATGTTGCTATTTCTATCAGTTTTTAATTCACTTACCAGCATTAAAAAGAGCAAGCCCCAATGAAACAGAAATGGTGAGGTGTGGTATGATTGAAGTCATGTCGTGCATACCATGAGAAAGCACTGAGGTTTTCAAGCTGTACCACTCCGCAGACTGCATAAAGCAGACGGACTGCCCAGGAAGTAAATGATTTTAGCAAAATCTGTAATCATCTGCAATAACTGGATTTATTTGTGTAATCACCAAGCTCTCTCGTGTCTCAAGGCCCAGAATTCAAAAAAAAGCCAGCCAGATATGCAAATGCATGTCAGCAACATGGTGCAAATTGGAGCTCAATAATCAAATGGAAAGGTTTGAATTTCACGTCAATTCAGCCCCTTTTGCAACTTTATGATTAAAACCACTCTAGAGAACACTCAGAAAATCTTCAGTAACAAGATCAGTGATCGACTCCTGTGGCATTGTGATATAAAATGGAAGAAAACTCATTCACGATGGGAGGGCTGCAATCCGATTCCGTTGATGGAATGTCAATACTTTAGAAAAATGTATCACAATATTCCAGTCATAAAAATGACAGGATACAAGTTTTATTTATTTTTCCTAGCAATATAAGATGGTCTGATGTGGGCTTCTGTTGTTCAGGCCTGATTATCGTGGTTAGCAACAATCACAACAGTGGCACAAGCTGGCAAGGTGCTCACCAGTTCTGCAGATCACAGCACGACAATGGGTTAGAACCTCCCAAGAGTACCACCCTCGGGCCACCGAAGAGACCTTGCAAGGGTGACCCTAGCGTTTGACATAATCTTTTCCCGCAACCATTTTTAATTGCCTCCTAATGGGGTGAGCAGTGGATTAAGCTTGATGACCCTATCCCCCCCAACCTCGGGATATCTGACTGTCCGGCTGTCCGTTCAGTCATCCAATTACACTCACTGATTAACAGAATAAATAGGCTTTAAAAAGAATTTCCGAATCCACATCCAGAAATGTGGCAACCCGAACTGCCAGGGATTCAAGAAAAACTATAACACTGATAGACAGGATTCATCTCCCAACCCTGCAGCACATCTGATGAGACATGATGGAGAGTTGTTGTTCCTGCTGCTGCTGTGCAGTCTCTTTAATGTGCTGTGATACAGTGATATTTCTAGAACACTACTTCACATTTAATATGGCACCAGCAGTGGTGTGGTGGGCAAGCCCATCGTCTTTTGATATGACAGGCGTTGGAGCTATGCAGAACACATCACCACAAGGAGTGGCTGACAACAGATCAGACTGGATGTATGGCCTTAACGCACACAGTACCACCTCCCAGCAAGGTCTGGCTTTCTATGTTCTCATTGTTTTAGTGCAGCATTTAACGATCAATATGGACACATTCGGGGCACCGGTGAACGCTGTCACGGAGGCAGCAGTTAGCAGTAAGTAGTCTCCGAGCACAAGGCTCACATGTTATAGGCCACATAAATGGGGTCAAGCTGGTCAGCGAGAAATCCATCCCGAAGGTGCATCCGCTGCTTTTCGCCACGCGAGTTGATTGGAATCACCCCAGGGTCCACCACAACCACCACTCCCACAATAAGATAATGTTCTTCCAAAACAACGTTAGTCACCAAGGCAACCAGATCCAGTGCTTCCTGCTCAGAACCGTCCAGTTCCACCACTACGACAAGCAGGTTGGTCCACGTGAAGACAGCACTGTGGCAGAAAACACAATGATCAGAAAAAGGCACAAGTACAGATTTGATGAGCAATGCTTGGGGGGGGGGGGCTTAATAGTAGTAGAGTTAGCGTGGAAAATAGCAGAGCCAAGGCGGACAAAATGGGAACATCTGCTGGGCCCGCAGACGTCTAATTCACTGACGGCATAGTACGTTTAATATCCCAAAGTACTGCAGTGAAAGCAGGAAGGAGACTTCCGGTGGCAGCCATGGTGAGAGTTCTCGCACACAGGGCAGCTCCTGCTCGAAGGCGAAGGTAAGAGCTCTTTTTACGCCATATTGGGTGGAATTTCGATTAAAAGGGGTAGCTGAAGATCAAAGGAGTTGTTTCCCCCAAAAGTGGCATGTCTGCTGGTTATCAAACCTGGCAGAAAGGGCAGCACAGTGGCAAGCACTGCTGCTTCTCGGCGCCAAGGTCGCAGGTTCAATCCCGGCTCTGGGTCAATGTCCGTGTGGGGTTTGCACATTCTCCCCGTGTTTGCGTGGGTTTCGCCCCAACAACCCAAAGATGTGCAGGGTGGGTGGATTGGCCATGCTAGTTTGCCCCTTAATTGAAAAATTGAATTGGGTACTCTAAATTCATTTTTTAAAAAATTAAACCCGGCAGAAGATGGTGAGAGACCTGGCCAAAGAGTTGGAGGAAACCTGTGGTGCAGCAGCCAGTGTGAGGATGGAGCGGTAGATGGATTTTATTCAGGAGGAATTCCAACAGCAGAGGAAGGAAATACAGGAGGATCGCTCGAAGGCCATCGAAGGAGCTGTGGCACTCCGAAGAGTACTTTGGAGCGGATGGAGGTGTTTGGAGGTGCAGGGGTCGCAGATTCAGGAGATCAAAGGAGTGATTTCGGATCACAGCGATCATATGGGGGCTCTGGAGGCAGAGCTGGTGCCGGAGGGGTTTCTAGATAAGGTGCCTGAAGTGGACCGAGCGCTTAGGTCCCTGAGGCAGAAGCTTAGATCCGGGGAACCGCTGTGGGCGGTGATCATGAGACTCCACAAATTTCTAGAGAAAGAGAAGATCTTGCGTTGGGCCAGGGAGAAGCACACCTGCGAATGGTAGAGGAACAAGGTCCGAATATATCATGACATTGGAGCCGAGTTGGCGAAACGGCAGGCAGGGTTCAACAGGGCCTATGCGGTGCTGTGCCGGCGGCGGTTGTCGCGACATAACAGGGGGTGAGAGATGACATGGTTAGACCCCTAACCGTGTCATCTCTTACCCCCTGTTATCTGGGATGGGCTAGGTACAGGGTGGAATTAAGGGGGCTGGAGTTAAGTGGGGAAGATGACGGACGGTAGAGGGGATTGGAGGGATAAGCCTCCGGTAAGGCTGGTAATATGCTATGTCCGGGGACTGAATGGACCAGTTAAAAGATCACAGGTGTTTGCGCACCACAGGATCCTGAAAGCCGGGGTGGACTTTCTACAGGAAATGCAGCTCTGCGTGAAAGACCAGGTTAGGTTAAGGAAGGGGTCGGTCGGGCAGGTTTTCCATTCGGGGTTTGATTCGAAGTTGAGGGGAGTGGCGATTTTAATGAGCAATAAAATGGGTTTTGTGAGTGTGAAGGAGGTGAGGGATCCGGGTGGGAGATATGTGATTGTGAGTGGGGTATTGGAAGGGGCACCGGTAGTGTTGGTAAATGTGTATGCCCCAAATTGGGATGATGTGGGTTTTATGAGGGGGTTGCTGGCAGCAATCCCGGATTTGGCCACGCACCAGTTGATCTTGGGAGGAGATTTTAACTGTGTCCTGGAGCCGAGGGTGGATAGATTGAGCCCCAGGTCGATGGGTAGGGTACGAGTGGCAAGGGAGCTGGGGGGGGGGGGGTTTATGGAGAGGATGGTATGGCGGATCCATGGTGCTTTCAGAACCAGGGGGAACGGAGCATCCCTTCTTTTCACACGTCTGTAAGGTGTATTCGAGGATTGATTACTTTGTAGTGAGTTGGAAGATTTTGGTTGGGGTGGAGGGGGCAGAGTATGCGGGGATAGTTATCTCAGACCATGCACCCTACTGGCTGGAGGTTCCGTTTAGACCGGGACAAGAGCAGAGGCCGGGGTGGAGGTTTGACTCGGGGTTGTTGGCGGATGGAGGTTTTTGTGATAAGGTGCGGTTGGCGATTAGGGATTATGTGGAGTTCAATCAGAATGCGGAGGTGTCGGCTCCTATTTTGTGGGAAGCACTGAAGGCAGTGGTCTGGGGGGAGATTATTTCATTTAACGCTTGTGCGGATAGGGAAAGGAGGGAGGAACATGACTGTCTAGTGAGCGAGATAGTGGAGGTGGACAAGGAATATTCGAGGTTGCCCACCATGGGAGGGATTGGCGAGGAGGAAAAAGTTGCAGGGGCAGTTTGACATCTGACAATGGGGAGGGCAGGAGGGCAACTGCGTCGGGCAAGAGGGGTGCAATGCGAGTATGGGGAGAAGGCGAGCCGCATGCTGGCGCACCAGCTGCAGAGGCAGGCTGCAGCCCAGGGAAATATTGAAGATACAGACTGGGGCTGGGGATGCCAGAGCCAGGGAAGATAAATAAGGCTTTCGGGAGTACTACCAGGGACTTTACGAGGCGGACCCGGGAGGGGAGGAGGGGGACATGGGGTGGTTTCTGTACGAGCTGGCGTTGCCCCAGATGGAGGAAGCAGAGATGAAGGCGTTGGAGGAGCCCCTGGGGCTGTGGGAGGTGCTGGATAGTATCAGGGGTATGAAGTCGGGGAAAGCCCCGAGGCCGGATTGGTACCCGACGGAATTTTATAAGGAATTTACGATGGACCTGGCACCACATTTGTTGGGGGCATTTAATGAAGCGCTGGAGAAGGGGGAGTTGCCGGAGACGATGATGCAGGCTGTAATCACTTTAGGAACTTTCAAGCGGTTATTGGATAGGCACATGGAGCACACCAGAATGACAGGGAGTGGGATAGCTTGATCTTGGTTTTGGACAATGCGTGGCACAACATCGAGGGCCGAAGGGCCTGTTCTGTGCTGTACTGTTCTATGTTCCTGCAAAAGGGGAAGGACCAGATGGAATGTGGGTTGTGTAGGCCCATATCACTTTTGAACACGGATGTGACAGTATTGGCTAAGTTGGCGGCGGGGAGGATGGAGGTGTGTGTGCCGGGGTGGTTGCAGAAGATCAAACAGGCTTTATGAAGGGCAGGCAGCTCGCGAGTAATACAAGACGACTGTTGAATGTAGTGATGAATCCCTCTGGGGTTCTGGTACTGAAGGTGGTGGTGTCCATGGTCGCGGAGAAGGCATTTGATCAGGTGGAGTGGCGGTACTTGTTCGAGGTTTTGGGAAGGTTTGGGCCGAGATTTGTGGCATGCGTACGGTTGCTGTATGTGGCACCAAGGGCGAGGGTGCCCACTGTCACCATTGCTGTTTGCGCTGGCCATAGAGCTGCTGGCGATGGCTCTCAGGGGGTTGGCGAAGTGGTGGGGAATTATGAGGGGACAGAGGTGGCATCGGGTGTCGCTCTATGCCGATGACCTGTTGTTATTATGTTTCAGATCCGTTGGAGAGTATGGGAAGGATTATGGGCCTGCTGGGGAGGTTTGGAGGGTTCTCGGGGTACAAACTGAATGTAGGGAAAAGCGAGGTTTGCCCGGTGAACGAGCTGGCACAGCGGGCTAATTTAGGTGGATGTCATTTTCTGTGGTGAGGGATCGGTTCAGGTATTTGGGGATTGAAGAGGGAATGGACAGGGCTCCATAAGCGGAACCTAACAAAGCTGGTCGAGGAAGCCAGGGAGGATCTTAAGAGGTGGGATACACTGCACTTAACTTTGGCAGGGAGGGTCCAAGTGGCGAAAATTAATATTCTGCCGAGTTTCTTATCTTTTTTCAGGCTCTCCCAATCTTTATACCAAAGGCCATTTTTCGGAAATTGGACATGATTATTTTGGATTTGTATGGGCGGGGACGGTGCCGAGGGTTGGGAGGACCCTGCTGCAGAGGCAAGTCGGGGCATTGGCGTGGCCGAATCTGCTTGATTGGAGAAGGGATAAAGTGGGTTAGGACAGAGGAGGAATCTTGTAACGGGTCTAGTTTGAGGACTATGGTGATGGCAGCGTTGCCAATGGCGCTGAGTAGGTAATCAGGGAGCCCAGTGGTGCAGTCCATGGTGAAGATTTGGAATCAGCTGAGACATTTTAGGGTGGAGGGAATGTCGGTGCTAACACCACTGTGCGAGAATCATGGATTTGAGCCGGGGGGGGGGGGGGGGGGGGGGGGGGGGGGTGGATAGTGTATACAGGAGGTGGAGGGACGTGGGGCTGGTCAAGGTGGGGGATTTGTATTGGAAGGAAGGGTTCGCCAGTCTGGAGGAGCTAAAGGAGAGGGTATCTGCAGTTTAAGGACTTTGCACAAAAGGTTCCCTATGTTGCCGGGATACACCCTGCTGGAGCAACTACTGCTTCTGGATGTGGAAGGGGAGGGAAGAATTGGGGCGACATGCAAGTGGCTGGGGGAGCAGGGAGGCGAACTGGTGGTGAAAATCAAGGAGAAATGGGAAGGGGAGATCAACTGGGGGGGGGGGGGGGGGGGTATGGAGTGAAGCACTGCATAGAATAAATGGGACCTCCTCCTGTGCAAGGATGAGCCTGATACAGTGTAAGGTGGTGCACAGGGTGCATTTGACTCGGGCGAGAATGAGTGGCTTCTTTCAGGAGGTAGCAGATGCATGAGAGGTGTGGGCAGGGCCAGCGAATGACACGCACATGGGAAGATACTGGGCGCGAGTGTTCGCAGTCTTAGCCAGGATGGTGGAGGAGGAGGTGGACCCGGACACTTTGCTGGCGATATTTAGGATTTCAGAGAAGCCAGAGCTCATGGAGAGGAGGAAGGCCAGTGTCGTGGCCTTCGCCTCTCTGATTGCACGGCGGCGAATTTTAAATTAAGAAGAAAATCTGGAATTAAAAGCTCGTCTTAGTAAAGGTACTGTCAATGATTGTCGTAACAACCCATCTGGTTCACTAATGTCCTTTAGGGAAGAAAATCTTGCTTCCCTTACCCGGTGTCGTCGACATGTGACTCCAGACCCACAGCAATGTGATCGACGCTTAACTGCCCTCTGAAATGGCCGAGCGAGACACTCCATTCAAGGGCAATTAGGGATGGGCAATAAATGCTGGCCGAGCCAGCGATGCCCACACCCCATGAAAGAGGGGATTATCCCAAGTGTCCATTCAGGAAAATCCAATTATTCACAGCACATTAAGTACCGATCATGAATATTTCAGATATTTCCCAGGTTAGTAACTCCTGACGGATATCTTCTCTAATGCAGTTACATCTATCGATACCCCTTTGGCCTCTTTCCCCACTGCTGTCTGAATGAGCCTTTTCAATGAAAAAGAATGATGAATGTGCATGGTGGAATATTTCTCAACCAGCCCTCAATTCAGCAGTTCAGCTGGATTGGACAGTTTATCCGAAATCACAGGTTAGTGAATCAAGCAGCAGACCATTTATACAAGTTATTCATTTTGATTGCTTCATTACCGAGTCCGGTTAATTGGTAATCTTTATTTCTTACCATTCAGCAATACTCTTGTGTGATCTAAGCACCGAGGTCTCAATGTCAATTGGATGATAACGCATTCCTCTCAATTCTAGGGTCTCGTCCAAGGAGCCAACCACATAAAGGGCATCATGGCGTTCTGCAACAGAGGGGAAACATATCACAGAGAGAGCGAGACAGAGAGCGAGAGAGACAGAGAGCGAGAGAGACAGAGAGCGAGAGAGACAGAGGAGAGAGAGAGAGACAGAGAGCGAGAGAGACAGACAGAGACAGAGAGAGACAGAGACAGAGAGAGACAGAGACAGAGAGAGACAGAGACAGAGAGACAGAGACAGAGCGAGAGGGAGAGAGCGAGACAGAGAGCGAGCGAGACGGAGAGAGCGAGACGGAGAGAGCGAGACAGAGAGAGCGAGACAGAGAGAGCGAGACAGAGAGAGCGAGACAGAGAGAGCGAGACAGAGAGAGCGAGGGACAGAGAGAGCGAGACAGAGAGAGCGAGACAGAGAGAGCGAGACAGAGAGAGAGAGCGAGACAGAGAGAGCGAGACAGAGAGAGCGGACAGAGAGAGCGAGACAGAGAGAGCGAAGGACAGAGAGCGAGCAGAGAGAACGCGAGCGAGACAGAGAGCGAGACAGAGAGAGCGAGACAGAGAGAGAGCGAGACAAGAGAGAGCGAGACAGAGAGAGAGAGACAGAGAGAGCGAGACAGAGAGCGAGACAGAGAGAGAACGAGACAGAGAGAGCGAGACAGAGAGAGCGAGACAGAGAGAGCGAGACAGAGAGAGCGAGACAGAGAGAGCGAGACCGAGAGAGCGAGACCAGAGAGCGCGAGACCGAGAGAGAGAGCGCGAGACACGAGAGAGCGGAGACACCAGAGGAGAGCGAGACAGAGAGGAGCGAGACACAGAGACGCGAGCATGCGACCGGAACAGAGAGCGAGACACAGAGAGCGAGACACAGAGAGCGAGACACAGAGAGCGAGACGGAGAGAGCGAGACGGAGAGAGCGAGACGGAGAGAGCGAGACAGAGAGAGCGAGCGACAGAGAGAGCGAGACAGAGAGAGCGAGACAGAGAGAGCGAGACACAGAGAGAGCGGACAGATGAGAGCGAGACAGAAGAGAGCGAGACAGAGAGAGCGAGACAGAGAGAGCGAGACAGAGAGAGCGAGACAGAGAGAGCGAGACAGAGAGAGCGAGACAGAGAGAGCGAGACAGAGAGAGCGAGACAGAGAGAGCGAGACAGAGAGAGAGAGACAGAGAGAGCGAGACAGAGAGAGCGAGACAGAGAGAGCGAGACAGAGAGAGCGAGACAGAGAGAGCGAGACAGAGAGAGCGCGAGACAGAGAGAGCGAGACAGAGAGAGCGAGACAGAGAGAGCGCGAGACAGAGAGAGCGAGACAGAGAGAGAGCGAGACAGAGAGAGAGCGAGACACAGAGAGCGCGAGACACAGAGAGCGCGAGACACAGAGAGCGAGACACAGAGAGCGAGACACAGAGAGCGAGACACAGAGAGAGCGAGACACAGAGAGAGCGAGACACAGAGAGCGAGACACAGAGAGCGAGACACAGAGAGCGAGACACAGAGAGCGAGACACAGAGAGCGAGACACAGAGAGCGAGACACAGAGAGCGAGACACAGAGAGCGAGACACAGAGAGCGAGACACAGAGAGCGAGACACAGAGAGCGAGACACAGAGAGCGAGACACAGAGAGCGAGACACAGAGAGCGAGACACAGAGAGCGAGACACAGAGAGCGAGACACAGAGAGCGAGACACAGAGAGCGAGACAGAGAGCGAGACACAGAGAGCGAGACACAGAGAGCGAGACACAGAGAGCGAGACACAGAGAGCGAGACACAGAGAGCGAGACACAGAGAGCGAGACACAGAGAGCGAGACACAGAGAGCGAGACACAGAGAGCGAGACACAGAGAGCGAGACACAGAGAGCGAGACACAGAGCGAGACACAGAGAGCGAGACACAGAGAGCGAGACACAGAGAGCGAGACACAGAGAGCGAGACAGAGAGAGCGAGAGAGAGACAGAGAGCGAGAGAGAGACACGGAGAGAGCGAGAGAGAGACACGGAGAGAGCGAGAGAGAGACACAGAGAGAGCGAGAGAGAGACACAGAGAGAGCGAGAGAGAGACACAGAGAGAGCGAGAGAGAGACACGGAGAGAGCGAGAGAGAGACACAGAGAGAGCGAGAGAGAGACACAGAGAGAGCGAGAGAGAGAGAGCGAGAGAGAGGTGGTCAGTTTTAATCAAGCTCATGGAAAGCGTTGAAAGCGTCCTTTTTGGACGGCCGAACTCCCTCACTTCAAATTAAGGTGATGTGGAGAAGCCGGTGTTGGACTGGCACAGTAAGAAGTCTGACAACACCAAGTTAAAGTCCAAGAGGTTTATTTGGAATCACTAACTTTTGAAGCGTAGCTCCTTCATCTGAACACTCGCCTGTGAAGGAGCTGTGCTCCGAAAGCCAGTGAATCCAAATAAACCTGTTGGGACTTTAACCTGGTGTTGTAAGACTTCAAATTAACGTGGTCAGCCCACGTGTCACATTTCATGACAGGGGTGCCCTCCCTCCATCACCTCCTAATGCACCAACACTGTTGCATTTCATTAACTGCTTCCTACATAAGAAATCGCAAAGCCATGTTGAGCAATTAATGCAATATTATTTCTCATCATTGGTGTGCACCAAATCTTACCTCCAGTCGCATCAGTCAGCTCCGTTCTGCGAAGAAATCCCAGGTATCCTGTCCGTGCCCATAAGGTTTGGGTGTCTCCAAAACTGAGCTTGGCATTAAAGTGGTCAGCATGCAAGGACTCTTCACCATAAACCGTGTAGTACCCAGTTGCATTGTGAGGGCTGCTCACCCAGATCTGTACAAGAAAAATGTCACATTTAGCGGCAAATCATTATTTCCTCCTGTTATAAACTTTTTATAGCCAGTCAGTGAAGGAGGGGGTCAGAAGTCAATCTTATGCAGTCGTATTAAATAAAGGCCCCAAAGTCTCCCCGAGTCAGAACAGAGACTGAACCCCGTGCTGTTAGCATAACTCTGAATCACGTGCACAGTGATAGCACTGTTGCTTCACAGCGGCAGGGATCCGGGTTCGATTCCCAGCTTGGGTCACTGTCTGTTCGGAGTCTCTCTGTGTCTGTGTGGGTTTCCTCCGGGTGTTCCGGTTTCCTCCCACAAGTCTCGAAAGACGTGCTGTTAGGTGAATTGGACATTCTGAATTCTTCCTCAGTGTACCCGAACAGGCGCCGGAGTGTGGCGACTAGAGGCTTTTGGAAGGAAGGGTTTGCCAGTCTGGAGGAGCTAAAGGAGAGTGTAGAGCTCCCGAGGGACTAGTGGGCAGCACGGTAGCACAAGTGATTAGCACTGTGGCTTCACAGTGCCAGGGTCCCAGGTTCGATTCCCTGTCTGTGCGGAGTCTGCATGTTCTCCCCGTGTCTGCGTGGGTTTCCTCCAGGTGCTCTGGTTTCCTCCCACAGTCCAAAGATGTGGTTAGGTGGATTGGCCATTATAAATTGCCCTTGGTGACCAAAAAAGGTTAGGAGGGGTTGTTGGGTTACAGGGATAGGGTGGAAATGAGGGCTTAAGTGGGTTGGTGCAGATTCGATGGGCTGAATGGCTTCGTTCTGCACTGTATGTTCTACGTTCACAGTAACTTCATTGCAGTGTTAATGTAAGCCTACTTGTGACAATAATAAAGATTATTATTAGCCACCTCATCAACTGGCTTCCCTCACCAGGTAAATTGCCATTAATATTATGTTTAGGCTATGAAGCTGCAAAACAGTTTGGGAACCTGTTATCCAGCCTAACACTTTAGTGCAGTACTGAGGGGGCATTTATTAATGAAGGTGCCAAATTTGGGACCAGATGTTAAGGTGAGCCCCCGCCGGCCTACAGCTTGCACCAAGAGAAAGGGAGCAAGTAAATTCTTCCAGTGTCCTGACCAACATTTATGCGTCAGGCAACACAGCAAAAACAGATCAGCGGTTTATTCATTTCAGTTTGTTACGAAGATTATTTCATGCCATGCCTGCCTACATAGCAACAGTAACTGCACTCAATACCTCCTGTGACGCAAGGGAACAAAAAAAGTGAAGGATAATTACAGAAAGGCAAGGGGACCCAGTCTCTGCATCTCAACCCAGCAAGGCAGTTGCAACACCATCTGAAATGTGACAGACATGTGCAAACATTTCTCCAGCAACTTCTGCAGGCAATGAGGTGACGGAAGACAGTAAATGTATGTGTCTTATCAGCTCCCTGCTGGGTAAACAACGAATATAGCCAAAGCAAAACATAACTTTTCATTGCAGTCATTAATTACAAAAGTCTTCAGAAATTATATCAATTATAGATTCGCTAGTGTGCACTAGATTAAGCACACACCAAAAGAACAGCATAACACCGCCATATTAATAAATGTTACTGGCAGAATCATTTTTCAACTCCACGTTTTTGAACTTGTGGAAATTAAGGTCGCATCAACTTGTTCTTCCTGATCTCACCTCTCCCAAGTGGGAATCTCCCAGAGGGCCTTTTGTCTCTGGATTAGTTATGATAACCTTAACTCCAGGGAGAATCTGCAAAAGGAGATGAAAAAGACTGAGCTGAAGATCAGTTTGGTAGTTCAACATTTTTTGCCACGCGCTCTCAATGATTCAATAGTACTTTACATATTTTACAAAGAAAATCAGTCAATTGTAATCAGCCAGAGTTTCACTTCCATCAAAACTGGGAGGAGATAGATAAATAACAAGCTTGAAGCAATTACAGGGGACAAGACTCGCTTCAAACCTGTGCCATCTCCATCATTGATCAATTCTGATGACGAGAAGTTAACTTTCTTTATCTCTCCACAGACTCCACCCTCCTCTACTGAGAATTTCCAGCATTTTCCAGTTTTTATTTCAGTTTTACAGCAATGCACAATATTTTGCTTTTATAAGATGAGAGATGTTGCCAACCATTATGGGAACAAAGAACTTGTAAGTCTAGTTGCTACAGCCCACATGCAAAACTCTCCATATTACACAAGAGATATAGGGCGCAATCAAATGGAAAAGATTCTAAGTCACTTGTGGTGGGTTTTTCAGGGCATTTCCCATGGTCTCTGCTGGCGAGTTCTCCACCGCTATTTAAGGACACTTTTTTTGAGCACTGGGGAGTTTCTCACTGGTTTAGCCCACACTTAGAATTGTTTTCATCCTGAGGAGTTGGACTCAGAGATTGGGCCGCCATTTTGAAAGGGCATCCTGATCGAACTGAGCTTGCGGGCTGCCAACACCCCCACCCATGTCACCCGCAAGACCATAATAAGAAGTCTTACAACATCAGGTTAAAGTCCAACAGGTTTGTTTCAAATCACTAGCTTTCGGAGCACTGCTCCTTCCTCAGGTGATTCCTCAATTAACCTGAGGAAGGTGCTGCGCTCCGAAAGCTAGTGATTTGAAACAAACCTGTTGGACTTTAGCCTGGTGTTGTAAGACTTCTTATTGTGCTCACCCCAGTCCAACGCCAGCATCTCCACATCATAAGACCATAAGACACAGGAGCAGAATTAGGCTACATGCCACATCAAATCTGCTCCACCATTCAATCATGGCTGATATTTTTCTTATCCCCAATCTCCGGCCTTTTCCCCATAGCATCTGATCCCCGTATTAAGCAAAACCTATCTAGGGACAGCACGGCGGCACAGTGGTTAGCACTGCAGCCTCACGGCACTGAGGACCCAAGTTCAATCCCAGCCCCGAGTCACTGCCGGTGTAGAGTTTGCAAATTCTCCCAGTGACTGTGTAGGTCTCACCCCAACAACCCCACAAAAATGTGCAGGATAAGTGGATTGGCCATGCTAAATTGCCCCTTGATTGAAAAAAAAATTAATTACTCAAATTTATATTTTAAGAAGCCTATCTATCTCTGTCTTAAAGACGCTCAGTGATTTGGCCTCCAAAGCCTTCTGCAGCAAAGAGTTCCATAGATTCACCACCCTCTGGCTGAAAAAAATTCCTCCTCATCTCTGTTTTAAAGAATCGCCCCTTTAGTCTGAGATTGTGTCCTCTGCTTCTAGATTTTCCTACAAGTGGAAACATTCTCTCCAGTCCACTATATCCAGGCCTCGCAGTATAAACTCCAACGAGTACAGACCCAGAGACCGCAACTGTTCCTCAGATGACAGGCTCTTCATTCCAGGGATAATTCTTGTGAACCTCCTCTGGACCCTTTCCAAGGCCAGCACATCCTTCCTTAGATACGGGGCCCAAAACTGCTCACAATACTCCAGATGGAGACGGACCAGAGCCTTATACAACCTCAGAAGTACTGTAATGCCCCCCCCCTCCCTCCCCCCCCGGCCGAGACACCACAAAATACTCACTCTTGTCCAGATTTAATTTGCACCCCGAGAAAGACCCAAACACCTGGAGTAGCTCCAATATTCCCCCTTTCAACACGTATAACAACAAATCATCAGCATATAAGGACACCCTATGCTCTATCCTTCCTGGCACTATCCCTTTCCATACCCCCGAAATTCTTAACGCGATGGCCAACGGCTCAATCGTGAGTGCAAACAGCAGTTGGGAGGGAGGGAGGGAGGGGGGGGGGCGCAGACATAGGACATCCCTGCCTAGTCCCACTATTGCTTTTTTTTTTTAGTTGTCCCCTGCTCACTATTAAAGGCTTTCCAGTCCTCTGGCTTCCCATTAATCATCGCCACTTTGTATGCTTTTTACCTAATTATATATTTTTTACCAATTAACAGGCAATTTAGCGTGGCCAATCCACCTGCCCTGCACATCTTTGGGTTGTGGGGGTGAAACCCACGCAGACATGGGGAGAATATGCAAACTCCACACGGACAGTGACCCCGGGTCCTCAGCGCTGCAGACCCAGTGCTATCCACTGCGCCACATGCCGCTCTATGCTTTTTCTTTTATGCTGTCCTTGACTTCCCTCGTCAGCCATGGATGCCTCGTCCTCCCCTTAGCATGTTTCCTCCTCCTTCGGATGAATTTCTGTTGTGCCTTCCACCGACATGGGCATTACTCCCCGCCCCACCCCCAATTGAGAATATCCTGCTATGGGATCCCCGAGGTCTTGAGGTCCCCCACGCCGCCTTATAGGCTCTTCCCTTCCAGGACCCCCACCCGACACCCCTCCCCAACCCTCCCAGAGACCCCTTCTTAACTGTCCTGTATAGGTTTAAGGCATACTCGCGCAAGCGTAGCGTGTTCATGTCCATTGTATGTGGGTTCCTGATCTCGACGCCTTGTGGGACTTGGGTAGATCCTGCGAGGCATAGTGGCTGCCGGGAAGCCCGTGGGAGGCTTCACCCAGCATCTATCGGCCACGTTGTGCTCCCATTTGGAGCACAGCATGGTAGGTAGATCTCGCTCACAACATTTACAAAACCACATAATGAGTACAAGTATTTTGGCAGGTGGACAAGCTGCTATTGGTTTTGGTAAATGCGAAGTGGCCTCCATTCGTCCTAGCCTGTAAATTCAGCATTTGTACTCATCCTCCTCACTATATTTCACAATACTACACTGCAGACTCAATGTAGTCTCCAACTTGTAACTTTTCGAGAGCCTCAGAGGACCATTTCTCTCCTTCAGTCTTTCCTTCATTCTCAGCTTTTGGAAAAGAAACCTAGGGTTGAAGTTGCAGAATTGCTTCTCGGAATGCCTCAGCGATTCATAACATTGTGTACCAGGGTTCTACATGTTTCTTTCTCACGCTGGGTATCTAATTTCCTGATGCAAATGGAAGGAAAATTGTAACTTTTTCCAGTATTACAGACACCAATTTTGTAATCCAGAATAAGGCAGCAGCGCGGGTTCAATTCCCATATCGGCCTCCTGAACAGGTGCAGGAATGTGGCGACTAGGGGCTTTTCACAGTAACTTCATTGAAGCCTACTTGTGATAATAAGCGATTACTAATATTAAAACCTCAGGCAAGCTTGCCAGCAATTTGGTAGAAATACCAAATTTCCTTTCACACCTCTTGTTCCAATGAGAGTGATATAATTAGAGGTATGCTACTTAATCTCGAATGACACCTGGCTGATCAGCAACTTTCCCGAAGGCTCTTTGAAAGCCCCTCCCCCCACACACCCGTGTCCTTCATCCACTTACCTTTCCCGACTCCATTAGTGGAAGACTATGTGGGGAGCCTCTCTCCACCAGACGTACCCTACAACGAGAGAAATGAATCTTTAAAAAAAATAAACCAGAAAATTTTGTAGAGTTTAAAAACATAAGCTTGTGCACAGATGCTCATTGGGCATAAATCCCACCACCTTATCCACGTTCAAAATTCTGGCAGAGTGGTAGCTTCATTTTAAAAATGAACGAGTTTTGAAATAGTCTCTATCGTTTTTAGAATATGTTTTAGAACATGTGCAAGTGAGAGGAACGATGGGCAGCCTCGTGTCTTTGGAACTTTGCACTACCACTTGCACTTATGGTGCATAATCCCCAAGCCTACAGGTCACTTCCACCGTCACACCAACCAAACATAAACATTCCCAAAGTTTGAGTGTCAAGCTGAATAAAGGAATGATCCTCCGCATCCTAACTGCAGCTATCGCAGCGCAACCTTGATGGAAGTGGCTGCTGTAATTCTATCTCAAGACTCACAACAGGAAATAAGAGATCAAAAAAACAAATCTTCCCTTGAAGGGATACAGAAAAAATAACTTTCTGAAGGAATTTCCCATGAAGTAACTCCAAGGAGAATTCACTGTAATATTCTGGTGGAACAAACTATCAGTTTCCTCACTACAAATTGATGAAGCCAAAACACATTTTTGACCCTATCTTACAAGACACCATTTAACACTGTGTTGAATGTTTGATTTAATCATGAAATAAACTAACTTTCTGTGTAGGTAGAAGAAAAAGCCTTGATATAACAATTCTTATTGGGCCGTTATTGTACAAATGACCCGCCGAGTGGCGCGGTGGCGCAGTGCTTAGCAATGCTGCCTCACGGCGCTGGGAACTTGGTTTCTATACCGGTCCTGTGTGTGGAGTTTGCACATTCTCCCCGTGTCTGCATGGGTCTTACCCCCACAATCCAAAGGTGTGCAGGTTAGGTGGATTGGATACACTAAATTGCCACTTAATTGAAAAAAATATTTGGGTACTGTAAATTTATATTTTAAAAAAAGTAAAAATGGCCCGCCATGTTTCACAGGAGCATTATCAGACAAAACCTGGCAGCAACACAAAGATCTGTTAGGATGGATGGCCAAATTGAATATTTGTTGCATCTCGCGTGATGAAGGAGCCAGACAAAGAATTTCCTTTCTTATTTCATGAGAAAATTGCAATTCTTTCTGAAGGGAAGATCATTGCTGAAAAAAAGAGAAACGGGTGCTGTTGTTGCCAATCAGAGTCCTCTAGTCAACCAATTAGCACCCTTTCCTCACGCAGTATATATTGTTGTATCCTTTGAGATTTGGTATTCTGGCTGATGTGTCCTAATGAGTGCAAGATGGAAAGCTTCAACAGCGTGCCTCCTTTTTCAGCAATGCTCAAGTTCTGTACTACCAACCGACTATAAGGGTAAAAACTTCAGGGACGGCCCACAATATGAGCAAAATTCACCACCAATTTGGTGTGTATGCTGCACAGAATGTGGCTATTTCTTTAACAGAAGCAGTTTTTGTACAAAATTGAGATGAGGGAGAGAAAATTGCAGACTTTCCAATTTGTAGCACATGGTTTTTGGAATTTATGGAGGTTCTTATGTTGATATCTCTGTAGCTGCTGAGTTTTGCGGTGGAAGCACTTTAGGAGATCTTTCCACAATTATCTCAGTCTCAGATAGGGCAGCACCGTGGCGCAGTGGTTAGCACTGCTGTCTCAATTGGCGCCGAGGTCCCAGGTTCGATCCTGGCTCTGAGTCAGTGTGTGGAGTTTGCACATTCTCCCCGTGGTTTGCGTGAGTTTCGCCCCCACAACCCAAAGATGTGCAGGGTAGGTGGATTGGCCACACTAAGTTATCCCTTAATTGGAAAAAATGTATTGGGTACTCTAAATTTATAAACAAAAAAGAAAAAAAAATTTCAGTCTCAAGAGATTTCAGCGAAGGGATAGGATTACACTGGTTATTACTTGAACATGATTCAATTAATAGGAACACAGCAAGGATTCTCAGAATTAGCGCTTTAATGCCATTTAATCAACAACCTAAACCAGAAATAGCCCACCATGGAACATTTGAAATTATAGAGCTGTCAAAGCTCTATTTATACATTCAGAAAACAGTGCTTAGGTATTCAGTGTTGGAGACACCATCAGAGCTGTGGATCCAGGATGACAAATCTCCTCATTTGCTATTTAGAGCAGGCTGGAATAAAGGCAAAGACCGACTCGATCGCTGATTTCATGTCAACATCGTTCTACTGAAATACATTAAAGGGACCATGTTTAGGCAACAGACTTAACTGATTCAGGACTGAGATGAGGAGCAATTTCTTCACTCAAGCAGATTGTGAATCTTTGGAATTATCTGCCTCAGAGGGTTGTGGTCAGGCCATCATTTGAGTAGATAGTACTCAACGTCAAGATAAATAGATTTTTGGTCTCTCGGGGAATCAAGGCATTTGGGGAGTTGGTGGGAAGGTGGAGATAAGGATTGGCCGTGATCAGTGGCGGAGCAAGCTGGAGGGATTGCATGATCCCCTCCTGCTCCTATGCTCTTTAGAACACAAGGGCTAATACGAGGCCTGTGGTCTGCTGGAAAAACAAAAGGAAAATTTAAGTTCAATTCAATCTGTGTGTAAAGTTCTGATTCCTGTTTTATTGCATGTTAAATGTAGAAATCAAGGGCGGCACAGTGGCGCAGTGGTTAGCACTGCTGCATCACGGCACTGAGGACCCTGGTTCTATCCCGGTCCCGGGTGGCTGTCCGTGTGGAGTTTTCACATTCTCCCTGTGCCTAGGTGGGTCTCACCTCCACAACCCAAAGATTTGCAGAGTAGGTAGTTTGGCCGCGCTAAATTGTAAATTGCCCCTTAATTGGAAAAAAAGATGAATTGGGTACTCTAAATTTATAAAAACAAATGTAGAAATCGCAATCCGACTTGGATTAGAACAATATGCATTTGAGAACTTCATGCAGGTGCCAGGAAGGAAGGAAGGTAAAATTTGCCTTTGACATGCAAAGAGGTTTTTATCAGTACCAAATTATATTTCTTGCTCACTTCAGGACATGAGCAATATTGGGCAGGATTTTCCAGCCCTTCCTGCCAGTGGGACCTTACGGTTCTGCTGCAGTGGATACCCATGGTGAGTTCCCCAGCAGCAGGGCGGGTGAACCTTGTAAGGCTCTGCAGGCTTTGAAGGGACCAGAATTTCTCGCCAGCAGCCAATGGTTTGTCGCATCCACCACAGGAGGCTGTAAGATCTCAGTCATTGAGTCTACTTTAACAAGTCAGCAATCATGCTAACCAGATCTTAACCATTGCTCCCATTTTCTGATCCAGGAGGTGCTGACAAAAGTTGCACTGGGGCTACTGGGAGTGGAGGAGGCGCAGGCTGCTGCTTGGAGTGAGGATTCATCCACTTTATGTGGATGTAACCACTTAAACCTCCTCAGGACTCATCTTTTGTTTCCTTACTTGTTCCATCACCACTCCACCACTTCCATTTGACTTCCATCAGTCCTTTTGTCACTCCTGCCTTCCACCCAGCCACAGACCTTGCCCTATTGTTTTCTCCTTCCTCCACTCCCCCTGTTCTGCCTTTGCCAGGTCAAGCTGAAAAATTGCTAAATTCCAAATCCTGAATTGGATGAGTGGTCATTGATCGGAGACTGCAGCACTTTCTCTTTGCACAGAAACTATCTGGCCTGCTGAATGTTTAGCAGTACTGATTTTAAAACACTTTTATTTCAGGTTTCCAGCACCCATTGCATTTTGCTTTTGTTCAATAAACAAGTTTTCACCTGATTGCGCTACACTGCAGCATCGCTTGCTCCCAGAGGATACATAATATTAAATGGAGAAAAGAGCTTGCCTGCACATAAATTCATAAGAGAAAGGAGCAGAATTAGACCATGTGGCCCATCAAATCTGCTCCACCATTCTATCATAGCTGATATGTTCCTCATCTGTTACCTACAATGCTACAGACCAAGAGCTGGATTGCAAAATCAGCCAGAGCATCTCCTCCTGAGAACACACGACCTAGGAGGAGGCAATTCAGCCTCCCGAACCTAAACACCCTCAATGTGACCATGGCTGATCCCATCATGGCCTCAACTTCACTGTCCTGCCCGTTCTCCATAACCCTTCAACCCATTGCCAATTAAAAATCTGTCTAACTCCTTAAATTTACTCACTGTCCCTGCATCCACCACACTCTGAGGTAGCAAATTCCACAGATTCACAACCCTTTGGGAGAAGTATTTTGTCCTCAAAAATGTTCTAAATTTGCTATTCTTATTCTAAGATTATGACCTCTTGTTTTAGAATTCCCCTCAAGAGGAAGCATCTGCTCCATGTCTACTTTATCCATACCGTTTACTATCTTGTACATCTCGATTTGATCTCCCCTCATTCTTCCAAACTCTACAGAGAATATAGGCCTAAACTGTTCAATCTCTCCTCATATGACAAACCCTTTATCTCTGGAATCAATCTAGTGAATCCCCTCTGAACTGCCTCCAATGTCACTACACCTTTCCTCAAATAAAGGGAACAAAACTGTGCACAATACTCCAGGTGCAGTCTTACTAATGCCTTGTATAGTTGCAACAACACTTCCTTACCTTCATAGACATAGACATAGAATTTACAGTGCAGAAGGAGGCCATTCGGCCCATCGAGTCTGCACCGGCTCCTGGAAAGAGCACCCTACCCAAGGTTAACACCTCCACCCTATCCCCATAACCCAGTAACCCCACAACCCACCCAACACTAAGGGCAATTTTGGACACTAAGGGCAATTTATCATGGCCAATCCACCTAACCTGCACATCTTTGGACTGTGGGAGGAAACCGGAGCACCCGGAGGAAACCCACGCACACACGGGGAGGATGTGCAGACTCCGCACAGACAGTGACCCAAGCCATACTCAATACCTTTTGCTATAAATGCCAACATTCCATTTGCTTTCCTTATTATCTGCTGCACCTGCATGCTCGTTTTCTGTGACATGCACGAGGACTCCCAGATCCCTCTGCATCGGAGCACACCGAAGTCTCCCCCCATTCAGATAATAAGTTGCCTTTCTGTTTTTTTCAACCAAAATGCATGACCTCACACTTATCCACGTTAAACTCCATCTGCCACATTTTGGCCCACTCACCACCATGCTGCCCGCAGTAGGCATAGATAATACCGAGGACCAGGACAAAATACAAGCAGATAATAAACTTGCCCAGTGGACATGCAATGGCAAGTGAACTTAAATATAGAGAGGTGCAAGGTAGTATATTGTGTAGGAAGAAGATGGACTTAACAGGTTGCAAAAGAAGACTGAGGGGCTGACCTCACACAAGATATAGGATTGTGAAAGAGTTCGATAGGTCAGACACATGCTTGCAGTCGAGACCGGGACGAGGGCCATAAATATAAGATGGTCCTCGAGAAGGAAGGAACGAGAAACCTCTTTACCCAGAGGATGAGGAAAGTGTGGAACTCACAACCACAAAGAGTAACTGAGGCGAATAGTAGAGATGTATTTAAGAGGAATTTGCCTAACCACGAGGGAGAAAGCAATAGGATATGCTGGTGGCATTAAAAAGTAAAAAGAGGCTCGGGTGGCACATAACCATTACCATAGACCAATTGGTCCAATCATATCTACACTGTAAATACGTTGGCCAGGATTTTACAGCCCTACCAAGGTCTGTCTCATCCTGGTGGCTGCGGCGAGCTATTTAAGTTGCCGCTTACTTCGGTGAGACTGGAACATTCTCGTTGGGCGGGACAGGCCATAAAATCCTGGCCTGCCAATTCACTTGATGGCAAATTCCCTATCTTGGAAATGCAGTCAAGCAAAGGAAGTAATTAGATACTCCGTCCTTCCCTGGACCTAGACAGGCGATGTAAGCAGGTAATAAAACTGTACGAGAAGGTGCCAACAAAAACAAGTCCAAAGGAAAGGGCTCAGGCATACCTGTCATGCCGGAGGGCTCTCATATCCACAAAGACTGTAGTTGGATCTGGCCCAGACGTTCCCTGGTAAACCAAATACATTGACGTTAACAGCAGAAATGCCAGAAGAATGGAGGTTACGTAGCTATTACTTTAAGTTGCTCAAATAAATGGAACTTCACAATACTTCTCAGAATCAGGCTGTAACATGGTGTCCTGCCAAACCTACAGATATTAGAAATAGCTTTCACCACAAAACATTCAAAATTACAGAGCACTATTTATACTTTCAGGGTTATACAGCCTTAAAAGCATAATTACACATTCAACATTAGAGGTGCTATCAAAACAGATTACACATCGAGGATTACAAATCGCTTTGGCAATTTTGAAATTGTTCCTTGAACAGCAAATGCAATCAACTCTCTTGAGCTAGCCTCTAGCTAACATTTCCTTTTGTGTTTCCTTGCTTGAAAATGGGTAAGAATGAATGTTGTTATATAGCAGGAGGGATCTAGCACCTTGCAGTGCATAGGCTAGAATGTTATTTGGAAATCAGGGTAAACAGAAACTAACTTATATCAGTGGAAAAACAGTCCTGAAGAATCAATTAAAGAGGAAGAAAAGTGTAAGAGAGATAGGCACAGACACCACTGGTAATATTTCAGCGGGAAACTTAACCGGAACCTGGAAGTAGATATTATTGCGGGTCTAATCACAAAGTGCAACACACTTCTGAGCTAATAGTGTTGTACATAAAAGTGGGACTGAAATGTTTACCACAGGTCGCCATGAAACTTGTGGTTGAAAATAATAATTTTTATCTGATCTAAGAGGATTTGTCATAACTCGCTCTACAAGTGGAATTGAAAATCAAGTGGGACATAGTATCAGGACATTCTGAATATTCAAATTAAGGGGGGGGGGGGGGGGGGGGGGAGAGCACAGTGGTTAGAAATGTTGCTTCACAGCTCCAGGACCCGAATTCGATTCCCGGCTTGGGTCACTGTCTGAGCGGAGTTTGCACATTCTCCGTGTGTCTGCGTGGGTTTCCTCCGGGTGATTTGGTTACCTCCCACAAGTCCTGAAAGACGTGCTGTTAGGTGAATTGGACATTCTGAATTCTCCCTTAGTGCACCCGCAGGTGCCATAGTGTGGCGATTGGGGATTTTCACAGTAACTTCATTGCAGTATTAATGTAAGCCTACTTGTGACACTAATAAAGGTTATTACTAATCAAGTCCAAGGAAAATGATGTCCATCTATCCTTCTGGCCACATTTGTTTCATGGCACGTGGAGTGGGGTTTGTATTCACGCTCCAGAACAATACTAACCCTAGATCACAAAGCCAATAGTAGAATACTGTGAATGCTGGATATCTGAAATGCTTGCTACTTGCCCCAGCTCTGCTGGAACCCTACTTTGCACAAGTGTATTTTTGTGATATAGCTACTTCAGTGTCCAGTAATAACCATGACAAAGTGCTGAGAGAAGATATTTTAAGGTAGTAAACTATGCTACAATATCTAGTACTCATCAGTGGAAATGCTTGGATAACAAGATAGTGGGTTGTTTACTGAAACATTGGCATCTGGCCTGAAACTTCATTCAAACAGTAGAATAAGAATTGTGATCAAGTGTAGCATTAATAGGTTGTACCTTAACTATGTTAAGTCTATGCAAACAAAATTAACCCAATGTCACTATATCTGTGCTATTAAACTATATTCATAATCCAAATCATTTTCACGTGAAATTTCACTTAATTATTTCTGATTTCCCCCCCCCCCAGATATTTAAATACATTTATCGCTTTTAAGCTCTTGTCAGTTTAAGATAAAGTTGGCCACGGAAAGGACCTGGGGCAAAATAAAACACAAATTACTCTACCTGCTCAGCCAGCTTGCCCAGCCTGTGTGGCTGAGAGTGCGAGGGAGGAGGAAGCGAGGAATGGAGATGACACAGGTCAGCCCAGAGAGAGGAAGGGACAGCCAGATTTAAAGAGAGAGAAGCATAAGCAAGAGACAAGAGACAAACAGAAACAGCAAAACAGTTACTGGAGACACTGGAACAGCCATTTAGCAAAGTCACTCTGAAGCCTTAATACAAGGATCTCAGGACAATATATACAAAAGCACAGCCATTATTTAATTGTGATGCTGCTTTAATACATGATGTGGAGATGCCGGCGTTGGACTGGGGTGAGCACAGTAAGAAGTCTTACAACACCAGGTTAAAGTCCAACAGGTTTGTTTCAAACACGAGCTTTCGGAGCACGGCTCCTTCTTCAGGTGAATGGAAAGGCTTGTTCCAGAAATGTTTATATAGACACAGTCAGAGATGCCCCGGAATGCGAGCACCTGCAGGCAATCAAATCATCAAAGATGCAGAGAGAGAGGTAACTCCAGGTTAAAGAGGTGTGAATTGTCCCAAGCCAGTTCAGTCGGTAGGCCTCTGCAAGTCCAGGCTTGTTGGTGGGGGCCGAATGTAATGCGACATGAATCCCAGATCCCGGTTGAGTCCGCATTCATGCGTGCGGAACTTAGCTATAAGTAGCTTATAGTAACTTATAGCTAAGTTCCGCACGCATGAATGCGGACTCAACCGGGATCTGGGATTCATGTCGCATTACATTCGGCCCCCACCAACAAGCCTGGACTTGCAGAGGCCTACCGACTGAACTGGCTTGGGACAATTCACACCTCTTTAACCTGGAGTTACCTCTCTCTCTGCATCTTTGATGATTTGATTGCCTGCAGGTGCTCGCATTCCGGGGCATCTCTGACTGTGTCTATATAAACATTTCTGGAACAAGCCTTTCCATTCACCTGAAGAAGGAGCCGTGCTCCGAAAGCTCGTGTTTGAAACAAACCTGTTGGACTTTAACCTGGTGTTGTAAGACTTCTTACTGTGCTTTAATACATGGCATCTCAAGAAAGCATTCAGAAAGACACAAAGGCTACAACTGTTTCATAGATCACAAAATAAGTCTATCGGTTCTTCCAACACTGTTCACATTTTCAATTTACAACCGTCAAAGTCTAACGCCATCTAAGAATGCAAATTTGGGATTTTCCTCCAGAATATTGCTAAACAGGGGTGGGCCACCAAAATGCTAAATGTCTCCCTTAACTAAAATCACTTCGTCATGGTGTTGACTTGATCATTCCAATTTTTTGTGAGGTGCAACGGCATTGTTGTAAGGACCATTTTTCATTGGACAGACACCCAGAAAACAACACAGCTTTGGGTCGGTCAGATCAGAGATGGCTGATATCCCCTACAGTGCAAACACAGTTCTGATACAGATTTATCCCTCATGACTGACTGGTTACATAGTTCTAGACACCACTGTCAGGCTCGCAATTTTGACCATTCTAATGGCAACAGTGGAGCTTGGGGTGGGTGGGCACTCCTCAGTAAGTAGGAGACTGGGCCTAAAGTACAGGCAAAGAGAGGATTACAGCTCAATGAAAGGAAAGGCTATTCCAATGCATACATTTAATTTACAGGGTGAAATTCTAACCTGTAAGCAGATGGCCACATTGACCCTGCAGCCAAAGGTTGTACTGACAGCCCTCAGGGATAGCCCAAGGTCCTTAAACAACTTGGAAAAGGATTGTGTAAGCGCTATTCGTGGACGCTCCTCTGCGACCACCATACATGTCCGAACACAGGACAGGTTCACACCTTTCGCCTGAAGAAAGAAAATATGTTGAGAATTAGACCCCAGTGCACGTAATGACAAAGACAAAAGGATACCATTCCTTGAGTTTTAAAAACAGAAGCCAAAATAGTTTAATATGGTACTTCATGGGCTGCACAGTGGTGCAGTGGTTAGCATTGCTGCCTCACGACGCTGAGGTCCCAGGTCATTCCCGGCCCTGGGTCAATGACCGTGTGGAGTTTGCACATTCTCCGTGTTTGCATGGGTTTAGCCCCCACAATCCAAAGATGTGCAGGGTAGGTGGATTGGCCACGCTAAAAATGTCCCTGAATTGTTAAAAATGAATTGGGTACTCAAAATTTATTTTTTATAAATGGCACTGCATCACAAGGTGTACCGCTAAATTTAAAGTGTCTGAACCATGCTAAGGACATACATGATTTGGAGAAAAAAAAAGTTACCATCAAGATGTGCAGGGTAGGTGGATTGGCCACGCTAAAAATGTCCCTGAATTGTTAAAAATGAATTGGGTACTCAAAATTTATTTTTTATAAATGGCACTGCATCACAAGGTGTACCGCTAAATTTAAAGTGTCTGAACCATGCTAAGGACATACATGATTTGGAGAAAAAAAAAGTTACCATCAAGTTGCCAAAGCATCTTCAAACAGGGGAGTTGGCGGTTTTGTGGTTATGTCGTTAGACTAGTAATCCAGAGGCCCAGGCTAATGCCCCGGCAACCTGGATTCAAATCCCACCACGGCAGCTGGTGGAATTTAAATTTGATTACTAAAATCTGCAATTGAGAGCTAGGGCCCGATTCTCCCAAAACATTTATTTCATTTGTGGCGGATTTTTCAGGGTGTTTTGCTGGCGAGTTCCCCACCGCTATTCATTTTGAGCCTAGTGGAGTTTCTCACCGGCTTAGGCTACACGTAGAATTTTTTTTAGCACCGGGGAGCTGAACTCTGAGATTGAGTTGCCATTTTGAAAGGCTGCCCTGATCTCTAAGTGAGTTTCTGCGTCCCCCACGCCCTCCACCCATAGGCAATATCACCTCCTACACGCATGCACACTACCTAAGTGAGGACACCCTGCTCTGGGATCCCCCACGCCCCCCCCAAAGCCCCCTTATAGCAACCCCTCCTTTCCAGGACCCCCCACACATCACCCCCTCCATCCCCCCAAAGGCCTCTACTTACCTGCCCTGTACTCCCCCACCCTTCAAACCCCCCTCCACCCTCATTTCATGGGCATGGCTCGCTAACCTCCGGCAGTGCCATCCTGGCACCTGGGCAGTGCCCCTGCCAGCTTGGTAGTTGCTTCTGGGCACCTTGGCAGTGCCAGGGTGGCAGTGCCAAGATGCCAGCTGGACAGTGCCAAGGCGTGCACGTGTTCCAGGGGAGGGCCAGGGAGCCATCCTGTACTTACCCTGACCACCCATGGGTTTCCGATGGCCCAGGAGACCCCCTTGTCCACGTCTGCAGCCTGGCTGGGGAGGCCGGGGAATCAAGGGAGGCCAGTGGATCCCAAGCAGGTATGTCGTAAGTAGGTCTCCAAACTACTTCTGCGAGGGTCATTCGGTCACGCCCATTTGGGACAGGGTACCGGCTCCCATCATCTCACGGGGCTCCGGAGAATGTCAGGGGTGCGGAAGCTGTCGGGAGGCTCACAGGAGGGCTTTCCCAAGCATTCTCCGCCACATTGCGCTCAAGTGAGAGCACAACACAGCCGGAAATACCCAGCCCTAGTCTCAATAACGGTGACCATGTCATGAATCATCAATTGTGGTGAAAAAGAAACCTAGCTGATTCATTAATGTCCATTCGGAAGGGAAATCTGCTATCCATACCCAGTCTGGCCCACATGCACAAAATGCTGGTTCAGCCACAGTTGGCATTTTGCGTACAGTTCTGGTCACCACTTACAGGAAGGACATAATTGCTCTGGAGAGAGTGCAGGAGAGATTTACAAGAATGTTGCCAGGGCTTGAAAATTGCAGCTAGGATGAAAGAATTGGCAAGATGGGGTTGTTTTCCTTAGAACGGCCTCTTTCTGTGCCATATCTTTTTCATGCTTCTATGTGACTCCAAGCCCACAGCAATGTGATTGACTCTTAACTGCCCTCTGAAATGGCTTGCTGAGCCACTCAATTCAAGGGCAATTAGGGATGGACAACAAATATCTTGCCATTGGCACCCACACCCCTCGAAAGGATAAAGAAATGAAAAATAGGTGACCCATTTGCATGGCATAATTCCCTAGGTAAATTCCAAATACACCATTGACTCTTACCTTCAGCGCATCGGTTTGCACACCAAGGCCTTTGGTGCACATCTCCATGACAGAGTAGGAACAGAAAGTTACACGCACTTTGTACTGACTGACTGCAGACAGCCAGAGGGAGACATTACTCTCTAATTCAAGTGGAGGGACCAGGATGGACTGATGACCCGAATAAACACTGGGAACAGAGAAAAATAGAAGCTGAACCATTATGAAAATGCACACCTGGTGTCTCCCATAGTACAACGTTATGCTGAGCATTTACAAAATTACGCTGAGCATTTACATTTCAACATTTCACCAAAAAAATGAGTAATGCTAAAAAAAAATATGAACATGGTTGTGTGGGTAAAAAAAAGAGTTATAAAAATAATTCAAAATACTACTGAACCTGACAACACAAGCGTGGGGTTCCCACACCTCAAAACAATACTGTCCATTGTTCAAACATGCACACCACAAGTTAAAGATTTGAAAATCTGTTCAATGATGCAACATGAAATGAAATGAAAACTGAAAATCGCTTATTGTCACGAGTAGGCTTCAAATTAAGTTACTGTGAAAAGCCCCTAGTCGCCACATTCCGGCGCCTGTTTGGGAAGGCTGTTACGGGAATCGAACCGTGCTGCTGGCCTGCTTTCAAAGCCAGCGATTTAGCCCTGTGCTAAACATGCCCAGGAGGATGAAAATTCAACATGTTCAAAGTATAGATAAAGATTGCAACATTTCAGCATTCAGAAATGTACAAATGACTCATGCTTATTTCCAGCAGGCCTGCCTTGGAAGTTGTTTGATGTAAAATACACCCAACATTTGGTTAAAATTAGATGAAGCATTTTCAAGCTGATGAAGATGGCACATTTGTATTCAGAGATGTGAGCTTGAATAGATGCACAAATCCAGATGTAAATATCGTTCATGCCCAAAATAAATCACCAGAAGATGAAAAACAATTGTTCAGTCAGCACCAACAATGTTCCCCAGAACATAAAATACAGTAGTACTGTTATTTAATCATTCAGATGAAAACATAGATGATATTCTGCCACTGTTATTCTGTCTACTTTCAATCCTCTTATCTCACAGAGTCACTGCCATAAAACAGAGGACTAAAATCGCTGGCAGTATTACTTCCAGCTGACATTAACAGCAGAAATCTCTTTGCAGGTCCCAGTGAGTCGAGCATTCAGGTGAGTGATGTCGAGCTCTTTAAATTTAAATGACCTCCTCTTAATTGATTCTTCTCCTGCCATGCAAAGGTGGGAGAGTGACCAGTCACCAGACATGCACTCAAGCCATTTTTAAAATAGTTTAAATAACGTTTCTCATTTTCCGCCCTCCACCCCACTCTCTCTTCTCCTTCTCCTCCTCTCCCCCCCCCCCCGGCAACCAATGCAGAAGTAGGAATTCTGATGTAAAAGATTGCAAGCTTGAACTCTCACCCCAGTTCACTCAACTTTTACGGATTAATTCACCAATATGTTGTTAAACCACACAATGAAATCATGCCATACGTGGAATTTTTTCAGCCAGAGGGTGGTGAATCTGTGGAACTCTTTGCCGCAGAAGGCTGTGGAGACCAATTCACCGAGTGACTTTAAGGCAGAAATAGATAGGTTCTTGACCAGTAAGAGGATCAGAGGGCACCATGGTGGCCTAGTGGTTAGCACAGCTGCCTCGTGGCGTTGAGGTCCCAGGTTCGATACCGACTCTGGGTCACTGTCCGTGTGGAGTTTGCACATTCTCCCCGTGTTTGCGTGGGTTTCACCCCCACAACCCAAAAATGTGCAGAGTAGGTGGATTGGCCATGCTAAATTGCCCCTTAATTGGAAAAAATAATTGGGTAATCTAAATTTATTTTAAAAAAGGGGATAAGAGGTTATGGGGAGAAGGCAGGAGAACGGGGATGAGAAAAATATCAGCCATGATTGAATGGCAGAGCAGACTCGATGGGTTAAGTGGCCTAATTCTGCTCCTATTTCTTATGATCTTATGGCGTCCTTAGAACGGAAAATAAAACTTGCCACATGGTATAAACACCACAAAAAAACCTGTGGTTTACAATATGTTTTTTAAAAATGTATTTTATTATAAACATTTATCAAAACAGGTTACAGCAAGTAAACATCCTGGGAAAACATACTACCAGCAATCAACTATACAGTCTATACACATTTATCCCCCGTTTTCAACCCCCACCCCCACAACAAATAGCTTCTCAAACACAATCACAAACATTTCCCACCTTTCCTCAAACCCCTCTGCAGAGTCCCTTAACTCATATTTTATCTTCTCCAACTGCAGGAAGTCGTACAGGCCACCCAAACCAAGCCGCCACGCCCAGTGGCGACGTCCATCACAACTCCAGTAAAATTCGCCGCCGCGCAATCAGAGAGGCGAAGGCCATGACATCGGCCTTCCTCCTCTCCATAAGCTCCCGCTTCTCGGAAACCCTAAACATCGCCACCAAAAGGTCCGGGTCCACCTCCTCCTCCACTAACACCCCGGCCAGAATTTTCTGCAACCCCAAAACATGTGCGCATGATTTGCTGGCCCCCGCCCATACCTCTCAAACTCATCTGCTACTGCCTGAAAGAACCCACTCATTCTCGCCCGAGTCAAATGCACCCTGTGCACCACCTTAAACTGTATTAGGCTCATCCTTGCACAGGAGGGGGGCCCGTTTATCCTACGTAGTGCCTCACTCCATACTCCCAAATTGATCTCCACTCCCAACTCCGCTTCCCATTTCTCCTTGATCTTCACCACCCGCTCGGCTCCCTGATCCCCCCCAGTCACTTGCATATAACCCCAATTCATCCCTCCCGTTTCACATCCGGAAGCAGTAGTCGCTCCAGCAGGGTGTATCCCGGCAACCTAGGGAACCCCCTCCAGACCTCTCGTGCAAAGTCCCTAACCTGCAGATACCAGAACTCACTCCCCCCTCCCTTAACTCCTCCAGACTGGCGAATCCTTCCTCCAAATGCAGATCCCTCACATTGACCAGCCCCACTTCCCTCCACCAACCCCCCACGCTTCTAACCCATGATTCTCGCACTGGTTTACAATATGCTGTTTCTGAGCCCAAACATCTGTCCTTGATTTGAGTTAGCATTGATCATAAACAGCACAGTGACTCAGTGGTTAGCACTGCAATCTCACGGCGCCAAGGTCCCAGGTTCAATCCTGGCTCTGGTCACTGTCCGTGTGGAGTTTGCACATACTCCCTGTGTTTGCGTGGGTTTTGCCCCCACAACACAAAGATGTGCAAGGTGGATGGACTGAACACGCCAAATTGCCCCTTAATTGGAAAAAATGAATTAGACATTGGGTACTCTAAATTTATTTTAAAAACTTTTTTTAATTGATCATAAATACTGGGAAATAATGATTGCGTTCCATACAATTTTTAAAAGTAAATAAATTTAGAGTACCAAATTTTTTTTTTTCCAATTAAGGGGCAATTTAGCGTGGCCAATCCACCAACCCGCACATCTTTGGGTTGTGGGGGTGAGACCCACGCAGACACGAGGAGAATGTGCAAACTCCACACGGGCAGTGACCCAGGGCCGGGATCGAACCCGAGGCCTTGGTGTCGCGAGACAGCAGTGCTAACCACTACGCCACCATGCCGCCCCTGCAGTTCCATACAATTCATATATGCCTACAGCAGCAGGAGATGGTTGCATTAGGGTTTAAATTCAGATTTCAGCTTTGCTCATTGAGGGACTGAATACTGGGCCCTGTCAGACAGGGCTTCAATGCTGCTGTCTCTGTCTCACATTCGCTTTGTCACCTACTTAGTTAAAATATGGTTGCAGGCACCTTCAGTCTCTGGCAGTGATACACATTGGTGAATCATGCAATTACCATAGAGGAATAGAGTTATTGCAGTTCAATCTACATCAATAAGTTTGATGAGTTTTAGGAACAATTGTCTTACCTGCAGAGACACCAGAGCGCAAAACCCAGGCCGCAGTACGGGTCAAGGCAAACTGCAATCTGTCGGGAAGGGTACAACTCACACTGCAACTTAATTGAGCGACACATGGCACTTGTTGCTTCATGGGACATCTGTTGACAATAAGAACAATACTCAAAGTAAAAGAGGCATATATCTAGATTTTCTTCTCCCCAATGTAAATTACAAAGTCTTTTTTTTAGAAAATATTTTATTGACGCATTTATAATTTTAACAATTGTAAACATCAAATTTCAACAGAAACATAAACACAATATAACGAACAAACCCCCCGGCACAAATCCCAGCCAACATGCCTTACACAAACAATGCCACCTTCCCCAACCACCCTTACTCGTCTCTCCTATGCCTCCCCCCCCCCCCCCCCCCCCCCCCGTAAATTACAAAGTTAAAGCTATCGCAGCCCATAGTTAGGCAATGAGATTTCATCATAGAACATTAGACGTATTTGTGTTGATTTCTTGTCAGCCATTTTGAAGACCCTTTCATCACAACATGTGAACTGCTCACTTGTAATTGCAAACAAAAGAACTGGCTTGGAATGATTTAAGTATTTCACCATATAAGCACCATAAAGCAGACAAAAGCTGTAGTGAAATGATGGAAATCTCATGATAGTAATGATTTTATGAAGTTAGATTCTCAGGCAGCCGATGCAAATCTTTCTGCGGGCAGGGGGTAAAATGTGAAGTGCATTCTCCAGTAACCATGTCAACTATGCTTCAGTTGGGTGCACATTCACCTGGGACAGGAGATCACGGGTTAAAGGCCCACTCAAATTCTAGGCTGAGGGAGTGCTGAATTATTAGAGATGTCTTTCAGATCAGACAATAAACAAAGGGTACATTAAAAATAAACCCCCTGGCATTATTCAACGGTGAGCAGGGGAGTTCTCTGTAGTTCATGTCCAATATTTTTTTCACGAACAGCACTATCCAGTTTCTTATCTGGATCATGAAGGCATTGCGGAGTGAAAATTGGCTATTGTGTTTATAACACTGACTATACCTCAAATAATACTTAATTGGCTACAGCGCACTATGGGATATTCTACTGTTGTGAAAGATGCAGGAGTTTCCTTCTAACTCAAGCAGTTTTTTTTTATACTGATGAACTTAGGCACTTATACTATTTCAAATTCTAGTACTACATGGACATATAGATCAAAACGGAAAAGTGTCACAGCTGACATTTAAAAAGCATGCCTTCATGGTACCGGAGTCTTGTTTCATTGGTAAGATGTAATATATGTCCACTTACCGGGGGCGGCATTCTCCCCTACCCGGCGTGGCGGGGTGTCCCGGCATACGGGAGTGGCGCCAACCATTCCGACATCGGGCCTCCCCAAAGGTGCGTAATTCTCCGCACCTTTGGGGGCTAGGCCCACGCCAGAGCGGTTGGCACCACGCCAACTGGCGCGAAAACCGGCACCAGCTGCCTTTCAGGCCCGCCGCCCGGCGCCAGGGTTGGCCGAAAGGCCTTCGCCGGTTCGTGCATGCGCCCGTGGTGACGTCAGCGGCACCTGCCGCTGACGTCACCACCGGCGCATGCGAGCTGGGGGATTCTCTTCTGCCTCCGCCATGGCGGAGGCCGTGGCGACAGCGGAAGAGAAAGAGTGCCCCCACGGCACTGGCCCCGATCGCTGGCCTGGCCACCATGGGGGCACCCCCCGGAGTCCGATCCACCCGCGCCCCCCCCCCCCCCCCCCCCCCAAGGACCTCGCTCGCGCAGTCGCCACAGAGGTGGTTCAAACCTCGGCGGCGGGAGAGGCCTCACAGCGGCGGGACTTCGGCCCATCGCGGGCCGGAGAATCGCCGCAGGGGGCTCGCCGCTCAGTGCGGCACGATTCCCGCCCCCGCCAATTCCCGGGTGGCGGAGATTTTCTGCCAAGGCGAGGGCGGGATTTTCGGCGGCCCCGGGCGATTCTCCGACCCTGCGGGGGGCCGGAGAATTTCGCCCCAGATCTGTGACAATATTTTGACTTGTTTCAGCTTGTACCCAGACTGGGAGCAGGCTTAAATTACTACTGTATTTCCCAAAGCATAATCCATCAACTGAATATTCAATGAAAAACATTTAAACAGTGAGATGCATGGAAGATCAAGTTATGCTGTGTAGTTGCCGATTTCCGAATGTCACAACTGCCTCAGTTACCGTATGCAGATGCCCAAAGTAAAGACTGACTCCATACCTTCACTCCTGCAAGGATTCCAGTCGTAGATACGCTGAAGTCCAAATATGCCAACATTTCAGGTGTTGGTGCTTTGTATATTTGGGGAGGCTTCTTTCGGGGCAAGTCATCTAATTCAAATACAAATGCCAAAAATCAATTAAACATTATTAATACAAATCTTAAGCACCAATCCTAAACCAACCAAGAAAAGTTAGGCAGTTCTATTTCGCACATAATAGTTTCCCCAATCAATCATTCATGACCTACAAGGAACAAAATAGACATGGATTGGAACAGGTTAAATGTAGTTAAATAAGGTGTAAGGTGTAATTTAGAAGGCTCACATATGCCCTAGATACAGATCTTGAGTATAGCAGGGTTAGCAACTACCATAAGTTGTCAGAGAATCTTACACTGAGCAGTGAGTCCAATATCTAGTTGTTTTTTAATGTGACTATAGGCTTTTTGAAGGTGGCCAGAAGCTTCTTAGTGAGATGAAGATTGATACAAGTTATTGAGTTCATCTTACAGTCAACAAACGAAGGTACAGAGTAACAGTTTTAATCTAAATTTTCATGAAAAGATTGCTAAACATGAAAGCCTGTTTTAAGAAATAAAACGTAATGAATAGTAGGTTATCCGGCCACTCTAGTCAGCTTCACCATTCATATCATGGCTGATCGGATCTTGGCATGTCCCCCATAACTCTAAACTCTCTTGTAATATCACAAACCTGTCCAAATAGATCTAAAATATTATCCAGCTGACTTATTATTTGCTCAACAAATAACAGAAGCCTACCGGTATCTAGAACTGTGGGCCAGCTCTTGATATCCACAGCTGCAGCTGCCTCCTTCGAGCGGAGTAGTTTTAATATAGCCTGTGTTGTGAGTATGCAGACAGATTTGCTGACCTGGAGGAAGAAAAGGAACAAAGTGACCAGACCGCTGCGGGATGTTTAGTTAATGACCCGAATTTGTACAGTAAAAATGGATGTACCATACAAAGGCTTGAGCTGCCTAAAACACCAGCTCATTCACTCAACTATTCATTCTTTTTCCGACGCTTAATTCTTGCAGTTGGCACCACAACATGACATTATTTTTCATGCAAATTAATTGCTTTACCTTTCTTACATCATGTAAACCAAAATCAGAAATAAAATTAGATGCTGAAAACGCAAAGCAAGTCAACTGGGGTTTGGCATCAGAGAAGGGAATAGCTCGGGAGGAATTTTCAATCAGTTTTATTTTAAAATTGCAGCCACTATGAATTTTATTTTTATCTCCAACATGAATGTTAAGTTACTTTAATTAATTAAACACAGCAGCAACATGTTTTTTGATTCTGATGTACATGAGCCTCAATAAATTAGAATCTTAACATGGTGGCAACTGTTAGCTGTGTCTGAACCTTGTTGTGCCAAAGAGAAAATGTTCTGACTTTATACTGTAAATATACAATAGTTTTATTTTCCTTTTGGTAACTTTGCAGCTGAAGGTACCAGGTAAAGTTGGTTGGGTGATCTAGTGGAATCTATCCCAAGTTTAGCCTGGCAGAGTCTGAGGTTATATTTGTCAGGTGTGAAATAATATTTATAAATGAGCTCATCCTGAACTCCACATCCCATTTAAAAAGAAAAGAGTTGCATTGACATAGCACTTTTCACAAATGGAGACAAAGCCCTTTACAGCCAATGAAGTACCTTTGAAGTGTAGTCACTGTTGTTATGTAGGAAATATGGCAGCCAATCTGCTCACAGCAAGCTCCCACAAATGGCAAAGTGATAATGACCACGATCTGCTGTTTTGTGTTTTTGGGGGGTGGGGTGGGGGGCGGGGGAGGGGGGGAGAGAGAAGATAAGTATTGGCCAAGATACAGGGATAAATATAGTGCCATGGGATCTTTACCATCCACCCGAGTGGGCAGGTAGTGCCTAAATTAACATCTCATTGTAAAGATGGTACCTCTAACAGCGCTGTGCTTCCTCAGTACTGCACTGCAATGTCAGCCTTGATTTTGTGCTCAAACCCTGGAGTTGGACTTAAACCCAGTGTCCTGTGATTCAGGGATGGGAATGTGACCAACTAAGTCATGATTGAAACATGGTACTTGACACAATTATTTGGTGCAAAGACTCTCACTTTTTCAGAACCTGGTTAGATAAGTGTTTCCCCTTTACACTGGAGGTAGAAAGCAGTATTTCAGACTATAAACCAGAAAAATAATATTTTATTGAGTACGAGATCTGCGCGACCATGGAATAAACCAGGCCACTGGAATACCAATATTAGTTTACTTCAGTCGAATGCACTTACTGAACAAGCCACAATTTAGCAAGTATGTTTAGAGCTGGTTTCAATCCAGAATCTTTGTTCTTACACATTACATCAACATTGCTATAAGGGGGTAGTATAAACAGGCTACTTTCAAAAGAGCAATGTAAAACTGCAGTAACTATTTTATAGTTCAGCCAAATTTCTTACATACAGCAGAAGATTATAGATGTCTATCAATCATTTTCTCTACATTACAATAAAAGAATACAGGGTGTACTACCATCAGCAGATCCCTCTGTATAGGCACTACAGTGCATCATGGCATAACTTTAGTAAAGCCCTTGCTTTACTAAAAGATGACCCCCATTAGCTATGCTCCCCGTATATAAATAACAGCAACGTGTGACATAATTGTCTGTGTGTGTGACTAAGTGAGATTACTACTTTTCGCATGCCTCACGATATAATGAGCACTTACTCACTATTTACGGAAATCAGAGAGTTGTGTTACAGCTCCATTAATTATTCCATCATATGGATTGCCGTGTGATTCTTTCATTCAAGGTGCCAACATAGCTAATAGTATTAAGACTTTTAGTTAAACCTACTATATGGTGGCAAGCAGCTGATGTTATAATTCCACATCTGTGATGATCTGCTTGTTAGCAATATCATAGATCGATGGTGTGCAACCTCAAACCAGTAGGTGCTAGTGAAGACACACCATGCAGAATCAAGGCTGTGGTTATGTGACCAGGGACTCCCATATAAGTGGAGGCACATTCCACCATCAACAGATGGTTGTAGGAAATGGTAGTAAGACATACACGTGAACAGTTGTGCTAGGTGTAGTTCCAGAGAAGTATAAGAAGATTCCATGATAACTTGCTTTGTAGCAGATTCGCTATCTTACCACATGTGATTCAATAAAGATCCTGGTTTGGACAAGTCTATGTGTTTGGAGGATTCCTTTGCAAGGTATAGTAGAACAAATACATCATCAACTTCCAAATCAACATTGTAAATGGCATAATTCCTACAGTTAAGTGATCTCAAGATCTGAAAGTAACAGTATGAAATTATGTCAGAGAAAGGTGCCAGGAATTGTTCGATACCATACCTCTACAATCATCTTGACAGTGGGTAAAGTGGTGGCGAGGTTCTGGGGGTGAGGTGGTCGCACAGTGACAGGCACACATCCTGCATACAGGCACCCATAGAATGTCATTATAAGGTCGATACCTGGAGGAGAAAGCAAAATGAGACAGTTTGTTGTGGTCCAGTAACCTCTCAGAGGTTACTCTGGAAACTGGGCCGTGGGAGGCATTACAGAATCTACATTAATGAAGTGTGGCATTGATGAAGTGTGGCAAATTGACCAGTGTACCACGTTTATAGATACAGAAACAAAATTAAATTGTGCCAATTCATACTAAGCTGAGAGAGTCCCACTATTCCCTGCCTGTACAATGCACAGGTCAAATATCCTTTATTCATACGTCCAACAAACAAAAACACCCAAAAAGCCAATGTTTTTTTTGGAACTGCTATGCAATTAATTGGTATATTAATAATGGAAGGTGGGCGGCGCAGTGGTTAGTACTGCAACCTCACAGTGCTGAAGACCCGGGTTCGATCCCGACCCGGGTTCATAAGACCATAAGACATAAGAGCAGAATTAGGCCACTCGGCCCATCGAGTCTGCTCCGCCATTCAATCATGGCTGATATTTTCTCATCCCCATTCTCCTGCCTTCTCCCCATAACCCCTGATCCCCTTATTAATCAAGAACCTATCTATCTGTCTTAAAGACGCTCAGTGATTTGGCCTCCAAAGCCTTTTGCAGCAAAGAGTTCCACAGATTCACCACCCTCTGGTTGAAGAAATTTCTCCTCATCTCTGTTTCAAAGGACTGTCCCTTTAGTCTGAGATGGTGTCCTCTGGTTCTAGTTTTTCCTACAAGTGGAAACATCCTCTCCACGTCCACTCTATCCAGGTCTCGCAGTATCTTGTAAGTTTCCATAAGATCCCCTCTCATCCTTTTAAACTCCAACGAGTACAGACTGAGAGTCCTCAAACGTTCCTCGTACGACAAGCTCTTCATTCCAGGGATCATTCTTGTGAACCTCTCTGGACCCTTTCCAAGTCAGGGAACACTTCAGCAGTCGAGGGCATTCAGCCTCTGATCTTCAGGTAAGCGTTCTCCAAGGCAGCCGTCAGGACGTGCGACAACGCAGAATCGCCGAGCAGAAACTTATAGCCAAGTTCAGCACACATGAGCACAGCCTCAACCAGGACCTTGGATTAATGTTGCACTTCATTCACCCCCAACCATCTGGCCTGGGTTTGCGAAATCCTGCCAACCGTCCTGACTTGAGACAATTCACACCTCTTTAACCTGGGGTGACCCCTCTCTCTGGCTTTGTAAAGACTTAATTACCTGCAAATGCTCGCATTCAAAGTATCGTCTTGCATCCTTGACTTTGTCTATATAGATGTTTCTGGAATCTCCCTCTCCATTCACCTGAGGAAGGAGCAGTGCTTCGAAAGCTAGTGATTTGAAACAAACCTGTTGGACTTTAACCTGGTGTTGTAAGACTTCTTACTGTGCTCACCCCAGTCCAACACCGGCATCTACACATCAGGATCCTTTCCAAGGCCAGCACATTCTTCCTTAGACATAGGGCCCAAAACTGCTCATAATACTCCAAATAGTGGGCAGCACAGAGGCGCAGTAGTAACACTGCAGTCTCATGGTGCCGAGGTCCCAGGTTCGATCCCGGCTCTGGGTCACTGTCCGTGTGGAGTTTGCACATTCTCCCCGTGTTTGCGTGGGTTCCACCCCAACCCAAAGATGTGCAAGGTAGGTGGATTGAATACGCTAAATTGCCCCTTAATTGAAAAAAATTAATTGGGTACTCTAAATTTATTTTTTAAAAATACTCCAAATGGGGTCTGACCAGAGGCTTATACAGCCTCAGAAGTACATCCCTGATCTTGTATTCTAGCCCTTCTTAACTGCCGACTGAACCTGCACATTAACCTTAAGGGAATCGTGAACAAGGACTCCCAAGCTCCTTTGTGCTTCTGCTTGCTGAAGCATTTCCCCATTTAGAAAATAGTCTATGCCTAAATTGCTCCTTCCAAAGTGCATAACCTCACACTTTTCCACATTGTATTTCATTTGCCACTTCATTGCCTACTTGGGTCACTGTCCGCGTGGAGCTTGCACATTCTTCCAGTGTCTGTGTGGGTTTCATCCTCATAACCCAAAGATGTACCGGTTGGGGGATTGGGCACTCTAAATTTAAAAAATGTTAATAAAGGAAGGTAATATATTACAGGTATAATAAGGGTTAACAGGCAAGAAGTAGGGTATGAGAGCGTTGGCAAATGGGGAAACAACCTTGTATTTGTAGACTAAGCTAGTCTACGCTTAGGTTATTGTAATGCAAGTATGCTGAGGCTTACTGTATATATGGTGGACCTTAAAACCAAAAACATCAGAAAACCAAAAATGCAATCAGCCCCAAGGGTTTCGGATAAAGGATAATCAACCTATACTACTGCCAAAACAGTATATACCGAAGTAAACCTAGTTTCGACAATTTTTAAAAAATTTATAAATGTTTTTTATTCAGTTTTCATGTTTTATATTGAACAAATTACAAATTGTTAGAGAGAGAAAAGAAAAAGAACACGCAAAAATTAACATATATATTTACAGGTAAGCATCTTCGTAATAATAACTGTGGCCTCCCCCCTTTAGCCAGCATACATATTTTACATTCCCCAATATGGCCGAGGCACATGTTTATTGGCATTTATTTACAGTTTGGTTTTGGGCCTTAGCTAGCCATCAAACCCCCATAACGAACCCGTAGCCCCCCCCCCCCCGCAACCTTCCCCCGATTCCCATCCATTTTCCCCTGATTCTTGGCCGCCCGACTATTCTTCCTCTTGTTCGTTGGCCACAAACAGGTCCCGGAACAATTGCATGAATGGCTCCCACGTTCTGTGGAAGCCGTCGTCTGACCCTCGGATGGCGAATTTGATTTTCTCCATTTGGAGAGATTCCGAGAGGTCGGACAGCCAGTCTACAGCTCTGGGCGGTGCTGCTGACCGCCAGCCAAACAGGATTCTACAGCGGGCGATCAGGGAGGCAAAGGCAAGGGTGTCCGCCCTCCTCCCCAGGAATAGATCTGGCTGGTCTGAAACCCTGAAGACTGCCACAATCGGGCATGGCTCCACCCTCACCCCCACCACTTTGGACATAGCCTCGAAGAAGGCTGTCCAGTACTCCACAAGTCTGGGGCAAGACCAGAACATGTGGGCGTGGTTGGCCGGGCCTCTTTGGCACCGTTCACATCTGTCCTCCACCACCGGGAAGAACCTACTCATACGGTTTCTCGTTAAGTGGGCTCTATGTACCACTTTTAGTTGCGTCAGGCTGAGCATTGCGCACGTGGAGGTGGAGTTGACCCGATGCAGTGCTTCGCTTCAGAGTCCCCACCCTATCTCCATCCCCAGGTTGTCCTCCCATATCCTTCTTGTTGCGTCCAGTACGGTGTCGTCCCTTTCTACCAGTCGGTCATACATGTCGCTACAGTTCCCTTTCTCTAGGATACTTGCGTCCAGTAGGTCTTCCAGTAGTGTCTGTCGTGGCGGTTGTGGGTACGTCCTTGTCTCCTTTCGTAGGAAGTTTTTGAGCTGCAGGTACCGTAGCTCGTTCCCCCCAGCTACCTGAAATTTCTCTGTCAGTTCGTCCAGTGTTGCGATCCTGTCGTCCGTGTATAGGTCCCTGACTGTCAGTGTCCCCCCGTCCTGCCTCCACCTTTTGAAGGTGGCGTCAGTCAGTGCTGGTGTGAACCTATGGTTGTTGCAGATGGGAGCCTTGTCCGACATTTTGGTCAGGCCAAATTGCTGCCGCAGTTGGTTCCAGGATTGGAGGGTGGCTGTCACCACTGGGCTGCTGGAGTGTTTTTTGGGTGGGAATGGGAGTGCTGCCGTGGCGAGGGCCCGGAGGGAGGTCCCCAGGCAGAAGGCCTCCTCCGCACGCACCCACTCGGCTTCTGGCTCCTGGATCCATCCCCTTACTCGCTCGGCTGTTGCCGCCCAGTGGTAGAATTGTAGATTCGGGAGGGCTAGCCCCCCCCTGGATTTTGTTTTTGGTAGGACCTTCTTTGGGATCCTACCATTTTTACACCCCCATACGAACGCCATGATAAGTTTGTCCAGCGCTTTGAAAAAGGCCTTGGGGATGTAGATCGGAATGGATCTAAACAGGAAGAGGAACCTGGGCAGTACGTTCATTTTGATCGTCTGGACTCTCCCCGCGAGAGCGAGCGGGAGTGTGTTCCATCTTTGCAGGTCCTTTTTAACTTCCTCCGTCAGGCTGGTGAGGTTCCATTTGTGGATCCCTTTCCAGTCATGGGCTATTTGGATCCCCAGGTAGTGGAATTTGTGTCGGGCTTGTTTGAACGGCAGCCCCTTTAGTGCTGCCCCCCCCCCCCCCCCCCCTTGCGGGTGTACTGTGAAGATCTCACTTTTGCTCATGTTGAGTTTGTAGCCCGAGAAGGCTCCAAACTCTTTCAGGAGCGCGATGATTCCGTCCATGCTGCTTTGTGGGTCGTGGGTCCGAGATATAGAGGAGCAGATCATCCACATAGAGTGAGACTCTGTGCTCTCTACCTCCCCTTCGGATCCCCTTCCAATTTTTTGCTGCCCTGAGCGCGATTGCTAGCGGTTCGATTGCTAGTGGGAACAGCAGCGGGGACAGTGGGCATCCTTGTCTGGTGCCCCTGTGCAGCTGGAAGTATTGGGAGTTGGTATCGTTGGTCCGTGCACTCGCCATGAGAGCGTTGTATAGGAACTTTACCCAAGCGGTGAACCCTGTTCCAAGCCCGAACCGCTCCAGTACCTCTATGAGGTATTTCCATTCGACTCTGTCGAAGGCCTTTTCTGCGTCCAGGGAGACGATCACCTCGTGTTCTCTCCCCGGAGGGGGTCATTATCACGTTCAGCAGGCGCCTGATGTTCGCGGTAAGCTGTCTACCTTTGACGAAGCCCGTCTGGTCCTCTGTGACCACCTCAGGTACACAGTCTTCTAGCCTTTTGGCTAGGATTTTGGCCAGTATTTTGGCGTCTGCGTTCAGCAGAGATATGGGTCTGTATGACCCACATTCCGTTGGGTCTTTGTCTTTCTTAGCTATCAGCGAGATTGAGGCCTGTGCTAACGTGGGTGGCAGTGTGCCCCTAGCTAGCGAGTCTGTGAACATCTCCCGCAGGTGCGGGGCCAGCGCTGTCGCGAATTTTTTGTAGAAGTCTGCCGGGAATCCGTCCGGTCCCGGCGCCTTCCCCGTCTGCATGGAGCTAATGCTGTCCATGATCTCTTCCAGTGCTAGTGGTGCTTCCAGGTCCCGTTTCCTGCCCTCTCCCACGACTGGTATGTCCAGTCCATCAAGGAACCGGTTCATCCCAGCCTTCCCCGTTGGGGGTTCTGAGGTGTACAGCTCTTGGTAGAAGGCCTTGAAGGTTTTGTTAATCCTCTCTGGTTCTGTTTCCAACATGCCTCTGGTTTCCCTGATTTGCGCAATTTCTCTGGTGGCTGCCTGCTTTCTCAGCTGGTGTGCCAACAGGCGGCTGGCTTTGTCTCCGTGTTCGTACAGGGTCCCGCGCGCCTGGCGGAGTTGGTGCACTGCTTTCCTGGTGGAGAGCAGGTCAAAGTTCCTTTGTAGTTCTTTTCTCTCCGCCAGGAGCTCTACAGTCAGGGCCTCGGCGTATTTACGGTCTATCTCCAGTATGGAGTCGACCAGCTTCTGCCCAGCCACCCTTTCCTCCCTATCTCTTTGCGCTTTGAAGGCAATGATTTCCCCTCTTAGTACGGCCTTAAGCGCTTCCCAGAACGTGGAGGATGATACCTCCCCGTTTTGGTTGTTCTCCGTGTACTCCGCTATGGCCCGCGCTATCCTTTCACTGAAGGCCTGGTCAGCTAGTAAGGCACCGTCCAGCCTCCATGTGGGGCGCTGGGCCCTTCCCGTCTCCAGCCGCACATCCATGTAGTGTGGGGCGTGGTCTGATATCACAATTGCGGAGTATTCCACTTTGTCTATCCCTGGAAGCACCATTTTCCCCACCACAAAGAAGTCAATTCTGGTGAACACGTTGTGTACTGGGGAGAAGAAGGAGAATTCTTTCTCCCCCAGGTGGGCAAACCTCCAGGGGTCCACAGCTCCCATCTGCTCCATAAAGTGACCGAGTTCCCTTGCCATGCTTGAGGTTTTCCCCGTTTTGGGGTTTGATCTGTCCGTCTTTGGATCCTGTACACAGTTGAAGTCCCCCCCCCATGATTAGTCGATGCGTCGCTATGTCCGGGATTTCTGCCATGGTCTTTTTGATGAAGCTCGTGTCGTCCCAGTTGGGTGCGTACACGTTGACTAGGACTACCGGCGCCCCATCCAGGGCCCCGCTGACCATGACATACCGCCCCCCTGGGTCTGTAACCGTCTTTGTCGCCCTAAACATTGTCCTCTTGCCGATCAGTCTAGTTTCGACATTAGATCACTGACCAGAAACATTTATTTAATTTCTCTCTCCAAGTCTGTTGCCAAATCTGCTGAGTATTTCCAGCATTTTCTTTTTTTCCCATATTTCCAGCAACCACAATATTTTGATTTTGGCGATGATTAAAATCTAACTTTTGCATTTTCAATTTTAACACTATAAAAAGTTGAACACTGTCAATTATAGAATAAATACTGCTTGGATGAGCCATGTTGTTTGAGCAAAGTGGGCAAACTGTGAGAATGTTAAACATTTCTGCCCAAGATACTCTCTCAGGTTCAACATCACCTGGGGTTTGGAAACAATGAATTTCCACACTCTGTAAAGTGGACGTGGCCATCTTGTGATTCTATCTTCTGGAAGTCGACCAACAAATGCTGAGACAAGACTAGTCATAATTTATCTTACATACGAGAAATGAACAACTGAATACAATTCACAGCGGATTTAAGATGCGGCTTGTAAATAACGAAGCAAGTCACACTATCCCTGTTGGCAGGCTAAATACACGTTGTAAATTATTTGAAACTAGTTGCTCTACACATAAGCAGGGAGCTCTCATATGCTGTGCTTAACCTCTTTCACAGGTCTCTGCACGAAGTGTGCCTTTTCTCAGCTAATTAGGAAACCAAAAGCTAGATCTTTGACTCTGTCCAGCTCAATGCTCGAAGATGGTTTGTCAAGCTGCTAAATACACCGAGTGTTATTCCCCTGGGACTTAACTCTAGTTACTCGCGAACAATGAAGGCATTGGAAACGTATAATTGATAAATCTCCGGCTGCTCCCATTTCCTCCCACAAGTCCCGAAAGACCTGCTTGTTAGGTGAATTGGACACTCTGAATTCTCCCTCAGTGTATCCGAACAGGCGCCGGAATGTGGTAACTAGGGGCTTTCCACAGTAACGTCATTGCAGCGTTAATGTAAGCTTACTTGTGACATTAATAAAGATTATTAAATTTCCATTGTCTCAAGCTGACATGGTACACTGAAAGCACCATGAGCCAGTTTATTTGGATCTGGATCTACTACTTTATGTGGAGAGTTTGATTCTGCAATGCCCCACAGCGATCTGTTGCACATTTGGTATCTCAAGAGCCAAGTGTAACTTAACATCCTAATGCGAAATGGTGCCCAAAATCCTCCCTCGACTCAAATGGCGAGAAATCCCAAAGCATATCACTTGGATGAATGTGCAAAACATTCAGCTGCTGGAGCTACCCAATTCAACGACAATCCTTTTCAAGTAAACATGCCCTTTAGCCACAAAGATTTTTTTTTAATTTAGAGTCCCCAATTCATTTTTTCCAATTAAGGGGCAATTTTGTGTGGCCAATCCACCTAACCTGCACATCTTTGGGTTGTGGGGGTGAAACCCACTCAGACAAGGGGAGAATGTGCAAACTCCACACGGACAGTGACCCAGGGCCGGGATCAAACCTGGGACCTCGGCACCATGAGGCAGCAGGGCTAACCCACTGCGCCACCGTGCTGCCCTTTTAGCCACAAAGATGGTGTGAAAGAGGCAGTCTTGTTTACCTGGTGGGTAAACCAAGGCCACATGATCCCCTGTGTTGAGGCGTCCTTTCTCTAACAAGGCTGCAGCCACTCTCTCTGCTCTCTTGTGCAGCTGGATACAAGTCGCTGTATTCGCCACAGTGCCCTGGAGGGTGAAAAACGTTATGTTTTTAAAAAACAGTTCCACAATGTAAAAGCCAAACTGCTGCCACAGATTTCTCTCAAATGTTATTCTCCTCTCTGCACTTTGGTGATCCGTGCATTCCATACCTAACAGATTTTATTTGCCCCTAGAATATCCACCCATTCTATTAAGTCAGACTCTAACACACAACACAGACCCCCCCCCCCCCCCCCCCCCCCCCCCCCAAATCCCATTAGCTTCTCCATCTATCCCTTTTCTCTACAATACGCAATATCACTTATATGAAATATGCATTTTAAAGGGTGGTCCATGGCATTGCTCAATGAACTATCATGATACCCTGACTGAAAAGGCCAGGAACCCGGGTTCCATTCCGACCTTGGGTGACTGTCTGTGTCTACGTTCTCCCCATGTCTGCGTGGGTTTCCTCCGGGTGCTCCAGTTTTCTCCCACAATCCAAAGATGTGCAGGTTAGATGGACTGGCCATGCTAAAATTGCCCCTTAAGTGTCCAAAGATGTGAAGGTTAGTTGGGGTTATGGAGTTACGGGGATAGGGCAGGGGAGTATGCTAGGTTGGGTGCTCTTTCAGAGGGTGCGTGCAGGCGTAATATATTGAATGGCCTCCTTCTGTACTGTCGGGATTCTAAGAAATACAAGTTGAGGGCAGTCTTTAATAACCATTTGGTCAAGACATTTCACAGATTGGGAAATACTTGTTATTTCTGACAACTGGGGAAGCACAGTAGCATACTGGTTAGCACAGTTGCTTCACAGCTCCTGGGTCCCAGGTTAGATTCCCAGCTTGGGTCACTGTCTGTGCGGAATCTGCACGTTCTCCCCGTGTCTGCGTGGGTTTCCTCCGGGTGCACCAGTTTCCTCCCACAGTCTAAAGATGTGCAGGTTAGATGGATTGGCCAGGCTAAATTGCCCTTAGCGTCCAAAAGGTTAAGTGGGGGTTACTGGGTTATGGAGTTAGGGTAGATACGTGGGCTTGAGTGGGGTGCTCTTTGTCAGTGCCGGTGCAGACTCGATGGGCCGCATGGCCTCCTTCTGCACTGTAAATTCTGTACATGTAGGGTGTATTAAAATTGACTTGCATCTGTAGTGAAATCTGAAATTTAGTGTATGATGTTGGGAGCAACATGGGTGATGTACACACAAAGTCAAATAAGTTATGCTGGATAGCTTCAGGTGCATCATGCCAACTAAAACTAGAGGCAATAAAATCAAATTCTTAATGATTTAAAAATGGAAAGGTCAATTAATGTTTGATCATTTAAGTAAACATTGGGTAAATGCACTTAAGGTTCAGCTAAGCAGATGTATTCAGGAGTTAAATACCACTGAAAACAAAGCACGCATCCTATTGTTTCCCACTTATTATTCTCCATTGATCATGATATCCTCGCACCTCACTCAGCCTGCTGGATCTTCAGAAAAATACCAATACAACTCCAGGTGAAATTGCGAGACACCACTCACCGCCATTTCAAAACAACTCTTATTCATTACATTCTGATTTGAATTCCCCATCTCTAAAGAATTAACTCATTTTCGTCTGAACATACCTTGGCATTTAATAGGAGAAAAAGGGGGTGATCTGGTGTGGTCTGAGCACGCCAGTGCAGAACGTCTGCCAAGAAAAGAAACTGGGAAAAGAAGGGAAAATGTCACAAAGCAGTCAAAGGTAGCAAAGTAATTTGTTAAAAGCAAACAATATGGGGCAGCACGGTGGCACAGTGGGTTAGCCCTGCAGCCTCACGGCACCGAGGTCCCAGGTTCGATCCCGGCTTTGGGTCACTGTCTTTGTGGAGTTTGCACATTCTCCCCGTGTTTGGGTTTCACCCCCACAACCCAAAAAGATGTGCAGGCTAGCTGGATTGGCCACGCTAAATTGGAAAAATTTAATTAGGTACACTAAATTTATTTTTAAAAAGATAACAATATGAATCCTTTTTTGTCAGAATGAATAATGCATCAACTTTCAAGGCAGCACAAAGCAGATTTTACAAACAGAAAGAAACTCCTTAAAATAAACTTGTATTCGATTTGTTGGTGGGGAAGACAGAGTAGATGGATTTAACTTGGGTGGGTTGCGGGAAAGGTTGGGGGGGAATTGCTCTGGTTTCTACTAACAATCATACAGAAAGTGGCAACAAATAGCTGCCAGAGGAGGACTTGCTTCTCAATACACCTTATACAATGATGTGTCAAGTTAGCAAAGCAGTGTCGGCTGCACAACCAGTTGAGATATTTAGAAACAAACGGGGGAATGCAGCAGCATGAGCAGTTGGTGTTCTTCTAGCCAGGGTAGAATAAGCCAACAACCAGGCATTGAAACCACAACTTTTGGTCACGGGCCTTCCATTTTGAAGACAGAGAGAATTCATTTCCCTGGGTTTACAGAGCAGCCAAGCTTTCCCAACAGTGGTCCAGATACCAAAAATCAGTATTTTGGCAGTAAAATCCGGATTTTCATTTCAAAGAAAAAATGGCCACCAATCTGAAGTATAGCGTGAAACCTTTATTGCACAAATCTAAAACATAAATGGAAAATGCAAATCCAATGCTTCACACATGAGTACATCATGATTGGGTGTTTTCAAAATAAGTTTCAAACATTCAGTAAATCTAAGAATGAAAAACGTGCACATAACATTCGCCTTTTTCCATGACCGCGCCCCACCTTCATTCTGCAACCTCCTCCAACTATCCAAGAACTCTCAGGTTGCTCTGAAGAAGAGCTGGAATGTTTCAGCTATCAAGGGAGACTGGATAGTCTGGGCTTGTTTTCCTTGGAGCAGAAAAGGCTGTGTATGAAGTGTATAAAATTATGAGGGACACAGGTAGGGTAGATAGGAAGGTACGTTTCCCCTTAGTAGAGGGATCAATAACCGGGGGCATAGATTTAAGGTAACTGGCAGAAGTTTTAGAAGAGGTGTGAGGAAAAACCCCAGAGGGTGGTTGGAATCTGGAACTCGCTACCTGAAAGGATGGTAGAGGCAGGAACCCTCACAACTTTTAAGTAGTATTAGTTGAAAAGTCATAGCATACAAGGCTATGGGCCAAGAGCTGGAAAATTGGATTAGAATAGTTAGGTGCTTGATGGCCGGTGCAGACATTATGGGCCGAAGGGCCTCTTTCCGTGCTGTAAAACTCTTTGACACATAGCACAAAACTGATAACACCCTATAATCAGAAGAGTACAATGTAGTATATATTCAAAATATCATTCTTACATTCCACTAGAACACCATACCTTTCGAGCCTGATCATTGTCCTCAAACTGGGTGACATCCCTGCCGGAAGCTTGTGCTATTCGCTTCCCTGCCACAAGGTTACCAACTATCATGGAAGCAGGTCCCACCTCTGCATACAAGAACAAATGAGAGGGTTAAAAATAAAACAATGGGGGGGCGGCACGGTGGCACTGCTGCCTACGACACCGAGGACCTGGGTTCGAATCCCGGCCCTGGGTCACTGTCCATGTGGAGTTTACACATTCTTCCTGTGTCTGCGTGGGTTTCACCCTCACAACTCAAAGATGTGCAGGGTAGGTGGATTGGCCACACTAAATTGCCCCTTAATTGGAAAAAAATAATTGGGTACTCTAAATATATTTTAGAAATAAATATATAAATAAAACAATGGGAAGAAAATAAAGTTGTCACTTTTCAGCTATTTTGTCAGGTAGTCTGTACCAAAACAAAACGCTGTCACTGAACTGTATTTTTAATTAGCTGTTTCCCAGGACATCATAATCATCAGTAATATTGTAAATTTAAGTGACTGACACATGGACCAGATTTATTTGGGTTTTTTTTTAAATGAATTTATAGTTCTTATTCCATTGCCCCTTTTAAACAGATGAAAGGTAAAGGTTAATGTGTACAGTTCCACCACACCCACAGAGGAATCAATATGTTACACCCTCCAGTCCTCTAAGACAAATCAAACCAAGAGGGTAGCAAGCTCTCGAGGACTCCACTCCAATGTAGTCAGCTGGGAATATAAATATGTTTCAAAGGGTACTCGACAATGAGGTAAATAGGGTGGTCGAGGACTCATTGACACAAAACCTCCAATGTTTATTCAAAAGGAAATTACTCAGTTTAAGAAGTGATTGATGCTATTGGTTCAGTGCAAAATTGCAGCAGGTGCTGTAAAACCGCACCAGAGGGGGCAGGTTTGACCACTGACGGGTGTTGAGCTGCATAATCTCATCACTGTTGGGAACCTTAGAAACCCTCGGGCGAGAGAAGTGAAAATGCGGCCCAAGGTTTGAAACACCGTTATCCTGTAACACCAGCCACGATGTGCATCGATGCAGGCACCATCTTGGGCACTAGAACCTACATCTACTGTCTTGATCACAAAATAGAATCAGATCCTGTGGACAACCATTCCCAACTGCATCCCTAATGCCACCAACAAAAAAACAAAATGAAGAATATAAATTTAAGAGAGATATTATAATTATAAACAAAAACCAATGCCCAAGCTTAGAACCTGTAGTGAAATTCGTAAATTATTTTTCTAAAAGTACCATAAACAATTTCCCTTTTAACTTAAATTTTTTGGAGGAAAGGGAGGAATAAAGTATTTTTGGATACCCAAATGAAAAATAGAAACCCATCATAGGCTAATGATTTTTAAAATATTTATCTGACATTTATAGGGCTAACACTAGCACCTAGTATGTGCGTTATTTATTTAAGAGTGTTAACAATTTCAAACTCCAAACCTACTGACACAGCGTGCAAATACTGCAGCAGCAGTACAAAAAAAAGGGAGCTGTTAACACATGAATAGAATAAATCTGTACACTGTACAGTGTACTGTACACTGAAGGGCCTATGGTGAAGTACACCTACCTGGCTGTTTCTGCCTCGGTTTGGGAAGGTTGGTGACACAGGTGTGGGGGCACATCAAGACATTGCATGGGTGCAACAGGCCCTCCAGAAAGCGCTGTTTGGTCTCGGATAGGTGGATGCCGCCTAAAGGAGTCTTGGGAAGTGTGTTAGCAGGTACCAGGGCCAGGCAGTACACTCCTACCTGATGAATACTGTCGATAGCCTGGAAGCGAGCAGAAGGTGATTATCATACTTTAATCGGAAGACTTGCCAGAACCTGTGAGTTCCTCTTCATTAGCTTCAAAGGAATGTTAAATCAGCCGTTAACTGCATTCTGCAACCCTGCCACAGGTGTGTAATTATATTATAGATTTGTAGCAAACCGCAATCCCATTTAAAAATGGACAAAAATAGTTTTACAACACGGTTCCCAGAGTAACATGGCTTCTTCTGTGGATTCCAACTACTCTCAGCCAGACTGTCCTTATCTCAAGGACCACCAGACACTGGAATTTCAAGGATGCCTTGGACAATATAATTAAATCTCTTAAAAGGTGTGAACAAATATTTTTACTTCTGAGGGAACAGGAGACAGGAAAGATTTTCTCAAAAGACTGCAATTTAGACTTCTTTGCTTTGTGGAACATGCAAGAAGCATTTGCAACAATCTTAATGAGCTAACGGCACAAATAGAAACAAAAGATGACGACTTGGTGGGGATTACCGAAACATGGTTACAGGGAGACCAGGTATGGGAATTGAATATCCAAGGGTATGCAGTATTTCGGAAAGATAGGGTGAAAGGAAAAGGAGGTGGCATAGCCCTGCTGGTGAGGAAAGGGATCAGTGCTGGAAAGGGAAATGACATAAGCACTGAAGGTCAAGACGTGGAATCAGTTTGGGTAGAAATAAGAAATAACAAAGGGAAGAAGTCCTTGATAGGAGTAACCTACAGGTCCCCAAACAGTAGTTCTCTGCTACCTGTAGCTACAGAGCAAGTTGCCTGATGTGTTAGGCGGGTTGGTTTGACGTCGACTGCAACTGGATGCAGGGAAGCTAGAAACAAATGTCTAACACCGGAGATGATCCAACATGGTTTTAATTAAATTACGAATGGCTGTATATGTTCAGCTGTGGGTTGACACTCTACTAATCCTACTGACGACCTCTTACTGGCTCGACCAGACCTACCAGCTACCACATGGCAATAACGTCCACTGACTTGTGCACTCTGACTGTCTCAGTGTCTGGGTCCCGAAAAGAGCGGGAGTCTTAATGCCCTGTGAGCTTTATAGTGGTGGTGTCCTGTCTGGTGATTGGTTGTTCTGTGTTGTGTGTTCATTGGTCATCCTATGTGTCAATCACTGCCTGTCTGCATCTCATTATATACATGAGTGGATATTATGACAGTGCCCTGAAGGAAAACACTCCTAAGCTGCTAAAGGTGAAACCAGGCAATCATCAATGTTTATACGGCAGAACCAGTACAAAGGAGACTATATACATGCAAGACCTCTTTAAGGAAACACCTTTGACATGATAGCAGAATGCACTAATGTCCCAAAGTTGAATACAAATATCATGAGAATACTTCAAAGTTCTGTGAGATATAAGCTAAGAAACTGTTGTTGGTTACATTATTGAACACACACATTTGTATGGCATTCCACTGCATACTACTTCAATATAACTTGCTTAATCGTATTAAAATCATAAACAGAAGAACATTATACAAACAGATTAAAGATTTGTCTGCTAATAGTTGTAACTATTGACTCTAAAGCAATGAAAATAAACGTAGGATGTAAACATTGTGTTTCATTTAATTTCTAATTTAGTGCAAATCACATTTTACATGAGCCACTTGATAATTTCACCATTATCCTATTGAAATGGTTACAAGCATATACCATTTTTGAGCAACCAAAACTGAAACAGTTGTTGCGAATACGAGATCTTGTAAGGTAATTATGTTTTAAACTAACAATGTCCTGAAATGGGGGATGGTGAAATCATACTAAACTCTGTCCAGAAACAGCCCCACTAGATCTGGCTGTCATGGAAAAAAAAGAGGCCCAGGCTGGAACCTATGAAAAGATCAAGTCCCAGTTTTCACACTTCGGCACAAAAGAGGGGTAGCTGGTCTTTCTGGACATTGACTCTCAGACTCCAAAAGGCCAGGAGAGGCATCGAAAACAGCTGCTATTGTGCAAAGTGGGGGGAAAGACTGTTTTTTGTTAACCACTCAAGTAGGATGCAGGGGAGAACTGGTCTGCTTGAACAGATGGGACTTAAGGGGCGCGATTCTCCGCTCCCACGCCGGGTGGGAGAATAGGGGGCCAGGAGCAGCCACCGACGCCGTCGTGAACCTCTCCGGGTTTCACGACGGCGTCGGACCTTGCGGAGAATTCCGCCCAAGATGTAAGTACCAAGGTGCAGCCGGAGAGGATCTTGTTGCTGGAAGTCAGTTTGGGGATACCCAGAAGACTTGGCGAGGTGACATTCAAAGGACGCTAAAGACTTGTCTTGGTGTGGCAGGGAGAAAGGAGCCAAAAAATACAAATTGTATTTTAGGTGGAGTTCATTAGGTAATGGGAAATTTTGTGCAATTCCATCGGCCACTGGCAAATTCTTATCTCTTTTTAGTCCATATGATGATCGGAACATGTCAATGGGGCATAATACACCAAAATAAACAAAATAATAATATGGCTTTCAAATAGAATAAAATAGAAAAACCGATGTACACCTGACATACTTCATGTGCTTAAAGATCTTTGTGGGATAAAAAGACAGGTGGCCATGTGCTTTAAGTACTCTTTCTTAAAATCACTTGCAAAGATAATCCAGCTTTATTACCTGCAGAACTCTACTCATCCACTGGAAACTGTCTTCCTCTGAGGCATCTGGTCTCTGTTCTGCCGCCAATACAATGCGTTCGTCATGGAGTACATTCACTGAAAACACTGCTATCCTAAAATAGAGAGTGGCAACAAAAAAAAAAAAAATCCTGTTTGGGAGCATATGCATATTCTATGATCCAGTCACTTAGATTCAATCTGGCTTCAGATAAACAATATAAAAACATCACGATTGGGGGGCTGGATGTGGGTGGGGGGAGACCAGCATGTGAACATCACTCGGTTAATAAGGTGACTGGAGAATAAACTCACAAAGCAATTGAAACATGCAGAATTTTCCCCAGGCTGTCTCTGATAATCAGTTTTAAATTATAGAAACAGGATTGAAGGTGAATGGAGACACACTACTTTTTGCAGTTTTACGTGGAAACAGAATAGGTTGCCCCTTTAGTTTGTTATTATTTTTGTTGTCTCCCGTATGAGAAAAAGCGAGTCTGTCTCAGACACAAGTGAAGAAAATTACTTCTTCACCCTTTCCAAGAAAAAGTGTTAAAATGCAGGCAGTACATCTCCTACTCTCAAAGCTAGTTTACCACGACTGCACTAAAGCTTCAACATAGTCGACAAGCATTTGGTGGTCTGCCACCAGTTCCCTTAAAACCACAGCCATAGTTGCAATTCATTGTCTAGAACTGATGATGCACTTCAAATTATTCAATAAAAAGGGAATGGAGACAAAAACCCCAGATGATGCAATAAAGTAACACATGCATGGGGCAGCATGGTGGCACAGTGGTTAGCACTACTGCCTCACACACCAAGGACCTGGGTTCGATTCAAGCCCCAGGTCACTGTCCGTGTGGAGTTTATACATTCTCCCCGTGTCTGCATGGGTCTCACCCCCACAACCCAACGATGTGCAGTGTAGGTGGACTAACCACCCTAAATTGCCCCTTAATTGGGGAAAAAAAGAAGTGGGTACTATAAAAAACTTTTAAGTAACACATGCATAAGAAAAGACTTCATGTACTTTAGCTGTGAAACAGAAATTAGCAAAGAGATTTTGTGGGAAGAGGCTGGAATCTAAACAAGAAAGATCCTATCAACCTCACACAATTAACCAAAAACAGCAGATAATCCATTTTTATAATACTACTTCAATTACCAATTTAATTCTGTAAAACTCAAATGTGATATACAAAACCGAAAGGAAAATGTCAAGATTGATAATACGTGGGTGACCTTTGCTGAATTTGCAAGTGAGGCAAAACTATTAGATCCTTGTTTGCTCATTTACTTACCTTCCTCTATACACAAACTTCATGGGCTCCACTGCTAATGCTGTTGCCACAACATCATCTGCATTGTGCCTCCGTCCACTCACCACCATCAGGCCATCCATCTTGCCGACCACAAAAACCTGGTTGCCCTGAAGTAAAAAATAACAGAAAATAATCAAAACAATATTAATCCCACTCAGGTACCTGCTGGTCAGAGTCAGTGCCATTAGTATGTCAGTGCCTGGACTTCATCACATAAAACAGACCACAGAATCTGTTGTCAGAAGCTGTTTATAGAGACTATGATTTAAACTTTGATCCAACTGTAAATTTTGAAATTTGAAATAAGACAGAACAAACTACTTAAAAATATAAGGCCACTTTCCAAGGTGAAAGTGAAAAAAGAGACACTTTGGGAATATTTTCTATAATTTAGAGACGGAAACTCCTCATTGTCTAACAAAGAAACATCAAAATTTTAAAGTGTTGGATATTGAAGCAATGGCTGCCACAGACAGCTCCACTGCCACCTACTTGAAGGCACTCTCACAATGAGTGCTGGTACGGACTTTGGCCCAGAGCTGATGAACAACAACACATTTCCAAGGCAGGGTGCCTACTGTCTTTGCCTTTCAAGGTGGTCAGGGTTTCAGATTTGGGAAGTACCATCAAAAACAATTTGGCGAGTTGCTGCAGTGTATTTGCTAGACTGTGTACAGGGCAACCACATTGTGCTTGTAGTGGAAGGATGCAGTGCATTCCATTATATTCCCGACTTGTGCCTCATAGGTGGTGGAAAGATTACTAAATCAGGAGATGAATCACCTGCCTCAGGATACTGAGCCTTGCTCTTGTAACCAAAGTACTTGGATGTTGGGCCCAGTTAAGTTCCTGGTCCTTGCAAGGAGTAGATGGTGGGAGACTTGACAGTGCTAATGTCACTGAACATCAAGGGACAGGGTTAGACTCTCCCTTGTTGAAGATGGCCATAGCCTTGCACTACTTTGTGGCATGATTATTACTGATCATTCAAGTTGTCCAGGTCTTGCAGCAATGTGGATATCGACTATTGCATTAACTGAGGAATTAAGAAAGCAACGAAACACTGAAAACATCAGTCACCAGCCCCCACCCCCAACCCACCCTTTTTGTCCTTGCAACGGAGGGAAGGTAATAAACAGATGAAAAGTGGCAGCTCGGTGGCGCAGTGGTTAGCATTGCTGCCTCAAGGTGCTGACGTCCCAGCTTCGGTCCCGGCTCTGGGTCACTGTCCGTGAGGAGTTTGCACATTCTCCCCGTGTTTGCATGGGTTTTGCCCCCACAACCCAAAGACGTGCAGGATAGGTGGATTGGCTACGCTAAATTGCCCTTAATTGGAAAAAATGAATTGGGTATTCTAAATTTTTTTTTAAATAAAGAAATAAAACAGATGAAAATGGTTGGGGTTCGCACACAGCCATGAGGAGCTCATGCATCAGTTTCTGGGGCGGAGATGATTGGTTGAACAGAGAACTTGTCACTGTGCCTCGGTCAATGCTGGGCGGTCCATCGACTTCTATTCATATTATACCTTCTTGCTGTGGTTTAATACAATTGAGTGGCTTGCTTGGACATTTCAGAGAGCAGTTAAGAGTCATCCATATTGTTGTGGGTCTGGAGCCACATCAAGGCCAGCAGGTTTGCTTTATAAAGGCCATGAAAGGGCAGGACGGTGGCGCAGTGGATTAGCCCTGCTGCCTCACGGCACCGAGGTCCCAGGTTCAATTCCAGGTCTGGGTCACTGTCAGTGTGGAGTTTGCACATTTTCCCCGTATCTGCGTGGGTTTCGCCCCCACAACCCAAAGACGTGCAGGATAGGTGGATTGGCCACGCTAAATTGCCCTTAATTGGAAAAAATGAATTGGGTATTCTAAATTTTTTTTTAAATAAAGAAATAAAACAGATGAAAATGGTTGGGGTTCGCACACAGCCATGAGGAGCTCATGCATCAGTTTCTGGGGCGGAGATGATTGGTTGAACAGAGAACTTGTCACTGTGCCTCGGTCAATGCTGGGCGGTCCATCGACTTCTATTCATATTATACCTTCTTGCTGTGGTTTAATACAATTGAGTGGCTTGCTTGGACATTTCAGAGAGCAGTTAAGAGTCATCCATATTGTTGTGGGTCTGGAGCCACATCAAGGCCAGCAGGTTTGCTTTATAAAGGCCATGAAAGGGCAGGACGGTGGCGCAGTGGATTAGCCCTGCTGCCTCACGGCACCGAGGTCCCAGGTTCAATTCCAGGTCTGGGTCACTGTCAGTGTGGAGTTTGCACATTTTCCCCGTATCTGCGTGGGTTTCGCCCCCACAACCCAAAAGATGTGCCGGGTAGGTGGATTGGTCATGCTAAATTGCCCCTTAATTGGAAAAAAATAAAGGCCATGAATGAACAATCCAATCGTCACAGGTTTGCCACTAATGATATCAACTTTTTACTCCAGATTCGTTTTTTAAAAAATAGTTTATCCCCTCTAGCGAAATAAACAGTGAAACATGAGCACTTCAATACAACTGTTTCCAGTCACTATAAAACAAATAGATTTCCTTACAGAGCCAAGAAATCCCAGCAAATTAGTCCTAGTGAAGACATGTTCACTGATAGGGACTCCTACAGCGTTCACTGGCACAGCCTAGAAAACAACAAACAGCAAGAGTTAGCCCAAAATCATTCACAGAGCAGCGAATAAAAGCAAAATACTGCAGATGACAGAAATCTGAACAAAACCAGAAAATGCTGGGCAAACTCAGCAGATCTGGCAGCATTTATGGGGAGAAACAACGGCTCTAAATGGCTCTTCCACAGATCCTTCTGTCGAAGTTTAATTGGGACTCAAAACGTTAACTCTGTTTCTCTCCACAGATACTGCCAGACCTGAGTTTACCCAGTATTTACAGTTTTATTTCAGAAAACATCAATCAATTCATAAAAATTTGTCCCAACCGTGGGAAACTAATGTTACAAATATAGAAGAGTGTTGTGTTTTTGGGACTGTCCCTTTTATTTAGGGCAAGATGCCAATGATACCAGACAAGATGGAACAATTAAATGGGTTATGTGACCGGTTCTGAATTCTGCCCAACATGCTTTGGTGGCTTGGTTGCTAAGGATTAAAGGAGACCCTAGTTTTCTTTCTGGAAGAGGGTGCAAAATATTCTCACCTGTAATCAATGACCTGAGCAACTGTGCTGACGGTGGATAGGCTGATAGTCTCCAAGTCCCAGAGAGGTATTACAAGTGTCAGGATTTGTAATCGGTTAGACTTTAAACTGTATTCCGAATTCCAAGATAGAATGAAGTTGGGTTCGAACAGATGTCTAATTAGCTTTCTGCCTGGACACAAGGCTATGTGATTTACATTGCCACTGAGATGGGCTCCAAGAGGGGAACAGTCCATAGGAAATTACTGTAGAATTAGGTTTTCCAAAAGTATCTCCGACCTCACAAGACAAGAACTGGGGAGTAGAGGTTATTTGATTGAGGAAAAGGAGGTGAGAATAGCTTTGGAATAATCTTCTGGATGATGAAGTGTCTACTTAAGGGACAGGGTAAAGCAAGACTATGGAGGGAGATTTGTAGTTGTTTTAGATGCTAAATGGGGATCTTTTCTGTGGTTGAGAGTATAAGTTGCTTACTTCAACAGTGTGAAGTCAACATTACTTTTAGCTTGTTACAATAAAAGTCTTAAAACTGGTCCTGTGATCCTTTTCGTCCTTCACAGGAAGTTCAATTTCTCCCCCTCGTCCCCCAAAGTTATTGAACTGTATGTGGATTCTAACGCTAAATAAAAGTATCTAAGATCCAAATTCAAATACTGCCAAAGGAAAATAAAATGACAGGCATAAAGTATTAAAGACTGTGAAGGATCAAATGCTTTACTTACACAGACATTGACCCAGAACTGGGATCAAACCTGGGACCTCGGCGCAGTGAGGCAGCAGTGCTACCCACTGCACCACCGTGCTGCCCCTCGCTCAACCTCTTCTGATTCCCTGCTAGTCTCTGATTGCACCCTCAGTACTTTCCTGAGAAGGTCCTCGGTAGGAGTTCTAACACAATTTAGGACTTTCCATTCCAATGTTACGTTGGTAGAAAGCATTGGGGAAATGGTTTAGTTAAAGAATATAATAATCTTGGGATAATTGCATTTCATGTCATTGGCATCATCTGAAGCTTGGAGGATTGGCACAGCCTAACTGACGTTGAAAGGGACTGCCATGGATTCAAATATGATCATCTTCATTGCCTTGGCCAGTATCTGTCTTATGAAAAGCAGAGCAAAGCCAGCAAAAGCCTGGCTGAAGAGCAAATTCACTGGGTCCAAGTTCAAGACTGCAATCACAACTACTCTCCCCCTCAGCCAACACAAAAAAAATAATTACAGGTGATAAATAATATACACAACATAATCCAAGTCATCAGTAAATAAATTAAGTCTGACATTTGGACATTAGCAGTTATTCGCAATCGGACGGCACAGTGGTGCAGTGGTTAGCACTGTTGCCTCCGGAGCCAAGGACCCGGGTTCCATCCCGGCCCCGGTCATTGACCGTGTGGAGTTTGCACATTGTCTTAGTTCCTTTTGTCTCTTCGTCAGAACAGATTTTGCTTTCTTTAGTTCTGAAGAGGAGCCAAATGGACTCGAACAGTTAGCTCAGTTTCTCTCTCCCTACTGATGCTGCCAGACCTGCTAGCTTTTCCCAGCATCCTCTGTTGGTTCCAGATTCCAGCATCCACAGTATTTTGCTTATTTTATGTCTTTTCTTCTTGACTATATGAGAATAAAATTTCACATTCTCCCCGTATTTGCGTGGGTTCCGCCCCCACAACCCAAAAGATGTGCAGTGCAGGTGGATTGGTCACACTAAATTGCCCCTTAATTGGAAAAAATTAATTGGGTATTGTAAATTTATATTTAAAAAAATAGAATTTCACTGGCATATCTTTTGAGGAGGAAGAATTCCCATCATCTACTTCAATCTCATTTTGGCTCGAGGTTGACACAACCCACCATATGTCACAAAGAACTAAAATGCTGACATCAGAGCCTAGGATTCTTTCTAATTAATTTTGCCATCTTTGCAAGTTTTGTTCTGTATAAAAAGAGCTGACATAATAATTGGAGGAGAATCTACAGAGACCAATCCTGGATTTAGTTTTTTTTTTGAATTCTTCAAAGCAAACAGGGCAAATCTAGCATTGAAGGGTTGGCATTAATCAAGATGTTACATATTTTTTAAAAATGGTAGATAGTTCCTGTTGCTCAGCAGCACTAACCAGTCCCCAATATGCCGATAAATCAAAATATGTGCCTTCTACCTTCATTCTACAGGTAAATGCATGAAAACACTGACATCAAACAGAGAACCTGCCACTTTGTCCCAGTTAATAATAGAATATATCATGTGCCAAAGACAGGATCTTTTCAACTGCGGGACAAGGAAGAATAAAAACCAGATTGCTGCTTTGGCCATAAACCACTAGGCACATTTACTGAACGCTAAGCAGATAAATGAAATTTCTGCACAAACAAACCATTAATAGTAACAACATTTCTCTTGTGCAATCATGACATTAAACAGACCTTTAAAGCTTTGTTCCTTTACTTTATGGAGGGCTATAGGTTGCAACCGAGTTGTTGACCCACACTTTATCTCTGCTTGCTATTACGATCTCAGGCCAGACCTCAACAGGGGCTAGGATACTGGACCAAAACCTCAATATTTTAGTTTATTTTGTAAGACTGTGCGGAAAGAATACTTCGCTCTTGGAGTGATTGCACGAAGAAATAGGGATTTGCTATTTTAAAACAAGAATTTATTATTAGACAATATTAAACTCTTTAACATCACACCCAGAGAGCTTACAATTACCCCTTAAACAATACTACTCAATACAATCCTTAAATATTATCTCTATTCCCAACTACACAGTAAGAAAGAAAAATAACATACAGCTCTCAATCCTTCCCACATCCCAATGGGATTGGAAAGTAATACTTGCTTTCCAGAACAGATTTGGCTTCTGTTAGAACCCCTGCAGACTCTGGCTGGATGTCTTCAAAAGGTTGTTTCAGCTGGTTTGTTTCAGCTTCCCCCTTATCCTCAGACAAGTCTGCGATGCTTTTAATACAATTCTTTTTTCCAACTATCCTACTGTGGGAGCAAATTACTTTACTTGTATTCTAAAGGGTAGCCAGATCAGACGTCGACTCAAAACCTCTCGAAATGTCTGAATACTGTAGCCCCACCCAGCAATTACATCAGCTCTCCAAGCTGAAAACATATCAACTCCCCAGGCTGAAAACACATTAACTCCCCGTGAATCCCACCAGTCAAGCAAGAGAGCATTAGCCTAAGCTTTTTACACTGGTCAATTTTACTTCTGGCTCCTAAAAGCTTTCTGGTCTTGTAAAACAAGATTCTTTTAAAAATGTGACTATTACAGTCAAACACATACTAACCCAGGCTGTTAACCCTTAAATTGACAAATGTTTATTATCCAATATATCTAAAACTCTGCGTTCGTTACACTTGTAACAGAGCCAAAATTTAGCTCTAACTTTCTAAAACGAGGGATTTTGCATGACTACATAAGGTGGCCAAGATGTTATTTTGCATGAACTGGATGCCTTAATCCTTTCTGCAGAAACTAATTAATCTGTTCCAATCACTCGGCAAATTAACATATCCAAAAAGCTATTAGCATTCATGTCGCAACGGTTAGAATGTAAGAACGGAGATGTACTGCTGAGGCCGCATAAGGCTCTGGTCAGGCCCCATTTGGATTATTAGGGCTTTGTATCTAAGGAAGGATGTGCTGGCCGTGGGGAGGGTCCAGACGAGGTTCACAAAAATGATCCCCGGAATGAAGGACGTCATATGAGGAGCAGTTGAGGACTCAAGGTCTATACTCGAAGAGGGTTTATTGAGGTGAATTTTATTGAAACTTACAAAATACTGAGATTAGATAGAGTGAACGTGGCGAGGATGTTTCCACTAGCAGGAGAAATTGAACCCGAGGGCACAGCCTCAGACTGAAGGAGTGATCTTTTAAAACAGAGATGAGGAGGAATTTCTTCAGCCAGAGGGTGGTGAATCTGTGGAACCCATTGCAGCAGAAGGCTGTCTAGCCCAAATCATTGAATGTCTTTAAGACAGGAATAGATAGGTTCTTGATTAATAGGGGGATCGGGGTTATGGAGAGAAGGCAGAATGAGAACCATATCAGCCATGATTGAATGGTGGAGCAGACTTGATGGGCCAAATGGCCTAATCCTGTTGCTGTATCTTATGGATTCTGTTGGACAGCATAATGCTATGATTCTGTAATTAACAGACATGAAAATAACCTTTTGTTGCACAAGAACTAACTGATGCAAACCGATGTCTATGAAATCAGCCGCTATCTATCTGACGAGCACTCAGTTATCGAGACGTCAGATAAAAATAAAGCAACACTTATCTCCCCTCCTAAGATTAAATACGAACAAGGTAAAGGAGCACAATACATGCTATCAAATATGCTGGTGGCTTCATTTTTGTCAGTGTATATCAAAAAATAAAAGCACGGAAAAATCAAGTTCAAAGGCCAAACGGTGGAAATTACCTGGTAATAAAAATCTACCAAAGAATCATGTTAAAACTGTAAATCAGTCCAAAACATTTAGCTCGCGCTGAAAAGAACAATGCACGATTTCGGCAACAGTTAGAAAAATACTTTTCACCAATGGAACAGGCATTAAGTCAATAGTTTGCACACACACTAAAAAAATATCGTACGGTCCAGCTGCTGTGAGGTGTAGATGAGGGGAAGGGAAAAGAAAACCTAAATGGGAGTTCAAAAATGTTAAGACAGTTATGCTCTGTCCCAGTGGATGGGGAAAATTCCAATTTTGATTTGGACAATGAATGAACGAGAAGAATTAACATGTACTTTCAGCAAAATAAGTGAATTTCAAATACCTCAAATACAGTCTTTGTCATTCCCGGAAGTCCATAGTACGATGTCCCGGATGCACGCGAACTCACGCAAATCTCACCGATCTCATCTGTCTTGCAGAGCTGTGGGGAACCTTCAAACTTTACAATACACACCAATGCTGAAAGGACAAGACACACAGGAAGAAAGGGTACCAGTCGTCAGAAACATCAACCACGACCTGAATTTATACAATGCCTTTAATGAAGTAAAGATTTACCAAGATGTTTCGTAGAGATGTTGAACAAAATTTGATGGCATGTTACATGAAGGAGTATTAGGGGAGATGGCCAACAGCTTAGTTGATGAAGTAGATATAAAGCAGCACCATAAAGGTGGAAAGAGATGTACAAAGGGTGAGAAGCTAACAAAATAGTGGTCAATTCCACAGGCGCCTCTTTTTTTCTGGTAAAATGTTTTTGCTATTGTTAACTGTGACACCCCAGAAAGGTCTGTTAATGTATTTCGCACTACCTTCTAGTTTAATTTTTTGTTGTTGTTGCTGGCAATATGTCAGTCAATTCTATGATCTAGGAATTGGGCTGTGCAGTTTGCCGATGCAAGGTGGACGCAGGGAACAACCTTCTGCTCCAGAACAGGTATTAACAAAGTGGATTTCAATTTCAGGCAGTCAACATGAATTGTGGTGGCCTGGGGAGGTTGTCGTGGGGAAGAATCAATCAAGAGGGAAAGGAGCTGGGGTGGCATCCAGGAGAGGGTGGAGCAATGTTTGGGAGAGTAAGAGAATGATCAAGTAGTGGGTGCTGGATATCGAGCCGGAGCTGGCAAGTCTTTAGCGCTGGATCTGATATTTGACTGGCTTACTGAGATGAGAACCAAACTGAGATGGCAAAAAACTGTCCTTCCCCTGGAGGAAGAATAATCAATATTAATAAACACACTTAACAGAGGGAAATATACCTCCAGGCATTACAGCACCCACATCTTGGACAGTTAGAACAGAGAGCTTTTCTTCCGTGTCCATTCGTATTACTCCATAGCTTAAACCATTCATGGATAGCACCATTTTCCCTGTAAAAGGTCCTCCTAAGTCACCAGGTCTGAAAAGAAAGAACCATTAGAGTTAGCAGGTTCTCCCCAAGTCACATGGTAATTTCACAGCATTAGTTTTTTTTAAAAATGTTTTTATTAAGGCATATATATATATATATATATATTATATATATATACACATCAAACACAACCACAACCATAAAGAAAACAAACAAGAATTCACATAACAAATAAATAACTATCACTCCACTGTCCCACCTTCCTGCCGTTACCCTCCTACCCTGCCTCCATTTTTAATCCCCAGAATCCCCCCTCCCCCTGCTGACTTCTTAACTATCCTTGAAGTCGATAAACGGATCCATCTCCAGGCAAACCCCTCCACAGTCCCTCTCAAGGCGAGCTTGATTTTTTTTCCAGACGAAGGAATTCTGCGAGGTCGCTCACCCACACCCCTGGTTCCGGTGGCCCCAACAGGATCCATCTCCAGGCTACCAGGGAGGGAAAGGCCAAAACATTGGCCTCTCTCACAACCTGGACTCCCAGGTCTTCCGACACTCCAAACATTGCCACTTCTGGACTCGGGATAACCCTCACCCTCAGTACCTCGGACATCACGTCAGCAAACCCCCGCCAGAATCCCTCCGGCTTCAGACAAGCCCAAAACATGTGGACATGGTTTGCAAGCCTCCCTGCGCACCACCCACACCTGTCCTCCACCCCCTCAAAAAAACCTGCTCACTCTGACCACCGTCTTATGCGCCCTGTAAACTACTTTAAATTGAATGAGGCCAAGCCTAGCACATGAAGAGGATGCATTCAGCCTTCTCAGAGCCTCCTCCCACAATCCCGCCTCCATCTCCCCCACCCAACTCTTCCTCCCATTTGCGCTTAACGTCTCCTACCGGAGCGCCCTTCCAGTCCATCAATTACTTGTAGATCTCCGACACCCTCCCCTCGCCAACCCGTGTTTTCGACACCACCTTGTCCTGTAGTCCTGGGGGAAGCAGGTGAGGAAAGGACAGCACCTGCTTCCTCACATAGTCCCACACCTGTAAGTGCCAGAACCCATCCCGCTGGGCAGCTCATACTCCTCTACCAATCCTTCCAAGCTCAAAACGCTTCGCCCCCACGAATAGGTCTCCAAACTGCTCAATCCTTGCCCACCACCACACCCGGAACCCCACGTCTAGCCCAAGGAGTGAAACTGTGATTCCTGCAAATTGGTGCCCAAACCGAGGCACCCTCCAACCTCAGGTGCTGCCGCCACTATCCCCACACCCTCAAGGCCGCCACCACCATCGGACTTCTGAAGTACCTGGCCAGCGAGAACGGCAGAGGTGGCGTCAACAGTGTACCTAAGCTAGTGTCCTTGCAAGAGGCTGCCTCCATCTGCTCACAAACCGACCCCTACCCCACTACCCACTTCCTTTCCATGGCTGTATTTGCTGCCCAGTAGTAGTTCATCAAATTCTGCAAGGCCAGTCCACCCCCCACACTCTAGCAGTACCTCCTTCACTCATGGGGCTTTACCCGTCCACACAACCCTGAGATCAATGCATTAATGATCTTTAAAAAAGCCTTTGCAACAAAGATTGGAAGGTACCAGAACAGTCATCTTCATGGACTGCACCCGCCCCGAAAACGACAGTGGGTGTATGTCCTACCTTTTAAAATCCCCCTTCAACTGCTCCACCAGCCATGCCAAATTCAATTATAGCTGCTCCCATCCCCGTGCTACCCGACTGCTCAGAGACCTGAAACTCTCCCTCACTACCTTAAACAGCAATTCACCCAACCTCCTCTCCTGCCCCCTCACCTGGATCGGAAAGGCCTCACTGTTTCCCATGTTTAACTTATGCCCAGAGAACCGGCCGAATTTCATCAAAATGCCCATGATTCCCCCATACCTTCCAATTTGTTCGATATATAAAGCAACATTTTGTCCGCATATAGCGAGACCCTGTACTCCATCCCCCCCCCCCCCCTCCCCTGCAAACCCCTTAACGCTCGAAGCGCCATTGCCAATGGCTTTGTTGTCAAGGCAAAAAGCAACGGGGAGAGTGGGCATCCTTGTCTCACTCATGCCACAATGCACCCGAAATACCCCAAACTCACCTGCTTCGTCTTTACACTTGCTGTCGGTGCCTGATACAACAATCAGACTCAATCCACAAACCCCTGCCGGAACCTGAACCGCCCTAGTACCTCCCATAAATATTCCCATTCTACCCGATCAAAGTCTTTCTCTGCATCCATAGCAACCACCACCTCCACATTTCATCCCTCCAAGGGCATCAACAGTCCTCAATCCGCGAGGCCAAGATCTTTGCCAGCAACTTGGCGTCTACATTCAGCAGTGAAATTGGATGGTAGGATGTTAATTGGAAAAAATGAATTGGGTAGGTTAAATTTATTTTTAAAAATGATAATGACTGAATCCTATCCCAGCAATCAGCAGACAATTTGAACCCAGTGACTATTCAGCTGTTTACAGGGATAGACAAGGGTTCATGCCAACACGGATTTGCTCTTCCCCAGCTCCCATACTCCTGGTTTGAGACAGCAGCCAATCAAATTTAAAAATTGCCTCTGATCATTCCTCTGCACCCAGATCTTTGGAGGTCAAAACAGAACCTCCAAATCTGACTGCAGTGTCTATGAATAATCCAGGAGAAATCACGGACCACAATGTTGTTGCTCGTTATACTTCATAGATTTGCAAAAGAGAGAACATGTAAAATATATTTATTTGCAATGTATTTTAGAAACATCACGGACATGGAAGAAGCAGTGAAACTCTTGGATTCTCACTACACAAAGAGCGTTTAGTACCTACGAATAGCCACGGTCAGAGCTTCTGATGAGCTGGCACAGGGGCAGATCACCTCAGGGCGTAAACCACGAGACTGAAAAACGTTCACAAATGCATCACAAGATGATATTGACCCTGTAACAAAACAAGATGTTTGGTCAGGAAACCTTTTATTTTGGTGAGGAAACGCATTAGTGTTCAGCAAACAATAGCTCACCATTTGATCAAGGAATCTTTTTTTAATATAAATTTAGAGTACCCAATTATTTTTTTTTCCGAATTAAGGGGCAATTTAGCGTGGCCAATCCACCTAAACTGCACATCATTGGGTTGTGGGTGTGAAACCCATGCAGACACGGGGAGAATGTGCAAACTCCACACGGACAGTGACACAGGGCCGGGATTTGAAACCGGGTCCTCAGCTCCGTAGGCAGCTGTGCTAACCACTGAGCTATGTGCCTTCCCCTGATCAAGGAATCTTGATCATTTAACTAGGATGCCTCCTCAATTCACAATAGTGTGTCTCAAATCAGACTTTCCAAAAACCAGAGTTGTTGAGAACCGGATATTTTTAAGACTGTACCATGCATCACTTTTAATTGAGTAGAATTTTTAAAAATCATTTACCTGAGTAATTTGGCTTGACACTGCATTGGCTCTGTGTGCCACCTCAATAGCTATCCCCTTCTCCACTTGCACACTGTAGGTCTAACCCCATGCTCAGAGTGACCCTCGACCTCACCCAATCCAGTTTGGTCTGAACCACCCGACCAGAAATCTTGAAAGATGTGAAATCCGGAGATTTGAGGTGGTGTGGGTGCTCTATGGGAAGCCTGCCCTTGCCAACGTTATGGCACTTAAATGACCACAATAACCATTTAAGGTTTTTTGCCCCACCAGCTTCAATTTGTAGATTGGTGGGGGAAAAACAGCTCAGAGGGGAGTGGGAACAAAAATGACCAGGACTCCTGCTACTTTCCTTCACTCTGGCTCCCCGCACTAGTTTCCAGGCATGTTGCCGCAGTGCCTCCTCCGGCCATTGTAGCGCTGCATCTGGAGGGGCCGCAGAGCTGCTGGCTAATTACACTGGTTGGCAGCTCTCCCAGGCGGGTCCTGCCACCCAACTGAATATCGAAGCCCAGCCTTCTGCCAATCAACGCTCGCTAGACCGTGAAACGGCAGCGACCCATTGGAGTTGCTGCTCTCCGGATGGTGGGGACGGCCATCCTAAAAATTCACCATGAGAAGGGGGAGGGTAAGCCCAAGGGAACAAGATCCATAGCCACTTCAGTGCATAATCTAGCAGTCAGTAACAAATTGCTCTGGTAGGGGCTTAGGAGCAAACTGCCTACCTCTCTCATGTGAACTAATGCAATAGATTAGAAATCTAGAGAAGCAACTTAAACATACACACAGATTTTTCCTCACCTCACAACTTCTATGAATAAGAATAATTGGTGCTGCATAACGATATTGAAACAGAAGGTCGAGTCAAACTAAATTCAGTTTTTACTTCTGGCCTATTCCTTCTCTGTAATTTAGTTCATTGCCACTAGGTGCCAGCATCAGACACAGTCAGTCAATGCTGCATTGCAAGTTTGCAAAATGCTCTTCATTCTCGGAGCTAGTTTTTCCATTTCACTTGCATTCTGTTCAGCTGTCGAATGCTGCTGGCAAGTGCTGAATGCCTTCTCGTTCCTCATCCGAGGAAGCGTGGTTAGGAAGCATTTGTAGTAAAATCAAGGGCACACATCAGCCAGCCGCCCACCCAATATTTCCTCAACTACGTATTGCTTTATTGGGTGTGGCAAAAAGGTAAACGTGCTAATACTTAAAGTTAACCTTCTTTGGGGCAGCACAGTGGTGCAGTGGTTAGCACTGTTGCCTCATGGCGCCGAGGAGCTGAGTTCAATCCTGGCCCGGGGTCACTGTCCGTGTGGAGTTTGCACATTCTCCCCGTATCTGCGTGGGTCTCACCCCACAACACAAAAAGATGTGCAGGGTAGGTGGCTTGGTCATGCTAAATTGCCCCTTAATTGGGGAAGAAAGAATTGGGGACTCTAAATTTATTAAAAAAAGATCAAAATAAAAGTAACAGAATGGAATTCGAACCAACGACAATTAAACACGAATTTAGAAATGTAACAATGACTAATGATGTCGCAGTGCTTACTCATGACATCAACAATGGATTTAAATAAGAAGATGCATAATAATAACACTCTATAACAGAGGGTAAAACTAGCTTGTAGGCTGCATGCCAAGCATGTGTTTTGTGAAAAATATGCTCTCCGTAGATTCAGAAAGATCCACAAAGGATTTCTGTCTCAGACTGGTAAAAGTGTGCCATTGAAAATTTCTGAATTTATTCGTAATTTGGTGATATGGTCTCCAAAAAAAATTTTTTTTAATTATTTTTTTAAAAACTTTGCTGTATGCAGCGTTTCAAGAAGCGAAATGGAGGCTCCCCTTGAATTGCACCAATATTTGTAGGAGTCCTCCAGGAGTGTGCTCGTAGTGTTTGAAAGGGTTCTGTTGCACAGTATACCAATATTTGTTGGGCATAGCAGCCTCTGTAGACAAAGGTGATCAACATTTGTCAGGATCCAACTTGCACTGCTTTTTACAGCTTCCATTTATTGAGATTTACTGGTAATAGCTCAACTCAGAACACTACGGCAGATGTTCAATTCAATTAAAAAAATCTGAAATTCAAAGTCGAATGATGACCAGGAAACCATGTCATAACCGGTTGTCATAAAACCCATCTGGTTCACTAATGTCTTTCAGGGAAGGAAATCTGCTGGCTTTACCCTGTCTGGCCTACATGTAACTCCAGATCCACACAATGATGCGGTTGACTCTTAATCACACCCACTGAAATGGCCTAGCAAGCCACGCAGGTCAAGGGCAATTAGGGATGGGCAACAAATACTGGCCCAGGCAGCAGCGCCCACATCACAAGAACAAATTAAAAAACAGTGAATCAACAAATTGCTCACATCCTCTGCCCCAAATATTCTTAAATGATGTGCAGGTTTACTGGTTAGTGCTGTGCAGCTGGCAATAACAGTTTTTTTGTCATGTTTCTTTGGTGGAAGCAGTTGATGTTTGCGACTGAAAGGGCTCAGCTTATGGTTGAATCAGGTGTCGAGGTTGTGAACAGAGTGGGGTTCAGCATGCCCAAGGAGAGTGATGAAATTAGTGGTAGGACATAGAACATAGAAAAATACAGCACAGAACAGGCCCTTCGGCCCACGATGTTGTGCCAAACTTTTGTCCTAGATTAAGAACAAATTAATCTACACCCCATCATTCTACCGTAATCCATGTACCTACAGTAGTCCCCCTTTATAACGCGGGTGTTGGGGTCCAAGACAGCCACCCGCGTTGCATCCGAGCCGCGGATATCCACGATGGGGGTTTTAAATAAATTTAAAACCCCCATCGTGGATCTAATTAAAACAAGCACTGCTGCATTTTTAACAACTTAAAAGTTGGATTGGAGGGAGAGAGCAGCGGGCAGTGTCAATTTCAGCGGCCGGCTGATTGTTTCAGTGAGAGAGCAGCTTCCCTCTCCGGATCAAAGTGAGCCGGCCGCTGAAATTGACACTGCCGGCTGCTCTCTCCCTCCAATCAGAAACATTAAAACTTAAAAGTTGGATTGGAGGGAGAGAGCAGCGGGCAGTGTCAATTTCAGCGGCCAGCTGATTGTTTCAGTGAGAGAGCAGCTTCCCTCTCCGGATCAAAGTGAGCCGGCCGCTGAAATTGACACTGCCGGCTGCTCTCTCCCTCCAATCCAACTTTTAAGTTTTAATGTTTCTGATTGGAGGGAGAGAGCAGCCGGCAGTGTCAACTTCAGCGGCCGGCTGATTGTTTCAGTGAGAGAGCAGCTTCCCTCTCCGGATCAAAGTGAGCCGGCCGCTGAAATTGACACTGCCCGCTGCTCTCTCCCTCCAATCCAACTATTAAGTTTTAATGTTTCTGATTGGAGGGAGAGAGCAGCCGGCAGTGTCAATTTCAGCGGCCGGCTCACTTTGATCAGGAGTGGGAAGCTGACAGTTGGGGTCCATAAGCCCCCCCCCCCCCCCCCCCCCCCACCGTATATCGCGAACCGCGGTATTGCGGAGCGCGGTATAACGGGGGACTACTGTATCCGATAGCCGCTTGAAGGTCCCTAATGTTTCCGACTCAACTACTTCCACAGGCAGTGCATTCCATGCCCCCACTACTCTCTGGGTAAAGAACCTACCTCTGACATCCCCCCCCCCCACTTTATATCTTCCACCATTCACCTTCAATTTATGTCCCCTTGTAATGGTTTGTTCCACCCGGGGAAAAGGTCTCTGACTGTCTACTCTATCTATTCCCCTGATCATCTTATAAACCTCTATCAAGTCGCCCCTCATCCTTCTCCATTCTAATGAGAAAAGGCCTAGCACCCTCAACCTTTCCTCGTAAGACCTACTTCTCCATTCCAGGCAACATCCTGGTAAATCTCCTTTGCACCTTTTCCAAAGCTTCCACATCCTTCCTAAAATGAGGCAACCAGAACTGCACACAGTACTCCAAATGTGGCCTTACCAAGGTTTTGTACAGCTGCATCATCACCTCACGGCTCTTAAATTCAATCCCTCTGCTAATGAACGCTAGCACACCATAGGCCTTCTTCACAGCTCTATCCACTTGAGTGGCAACTTTCAAAGATCTATGAACATAGACCCCAAGATCTCTCTGCTCCTCCACATTGCCAAGAAGCCTACCGTTAACCCGGTATTCCGCATTCATATTTGTCCTTCCAAAATGGACAACCTCACACTTTTCAGGGTTAAACTCCATCTGCCACTTCTCAGCCCAGCTCTGCATCCTATCTGTCTCTTTGCAGCCAACAACAGCCCTCCTCACTATCCACAACTCCACCAATCTTCGTATCATCTGCAGACGAGGAAGAAAAGAACGTAAAGTTTTGAACTTTGAAGTGTTTGGGAGCAGACAGTGGGGTCGGGGCAGGGTGGAAAGAGAAGCCGACAGTGAGTAATCTCACTGACCCACACAATATAGGAGGGGTTTCGAAGGAGGAGAATGTGATGGACAATGTCAAAGGCAGAATAGAGTTTCATGGAGGTCAAAGAGGGAGAACCCACCAGTCATAGAATCCTAGAATCCCTGCAATCCAGGAGACCATTCAGTCCATCGAGTCTTCACCGACGCTCCGAAGGACACCCTACCTAGGACCACTCACCCGTAAATCCGTAACTTCACCTAACCTTTGAGTAAAGGAAAAATTTACCATGGCCAATCTTCTTAACCTGCACATCTTTGGTCTGTGGGAGGAAACCCATGTAAACACGGGGAGAAAGTGCAAATTCCACACTGACAGTCACCCAAGGCTGGAATTGAACCCGGGTCCCTGCCGTTGTACGGCAACAGTACTAACCACTATGCCGCCATGCAGTCACAATGGATGCCACTCAACTCTTTGCAAGCAAAAGGTTCTGTAGCTGGTATGTAAACCCAACTGAAATAGGGGCCGGGATTCTCCGAGCCCGTGCCGGGCGCCCGCGTATTGGAAGGGGCTAGTTATGATCACAAGGTCTTGCACATACAAATTAAGAGGAGTAGGCCATTCAGCCCCTCGAGCCTGCTGCACCATTCAATAGTATGGCTGATCTGATTACCACCTCAGTTTCACATTCCACCTAACCCTAATAACGCTCCTTAGTCAAGAATCTTTCCAACCTCTGGCTGAAAAATATTCAGTGGTCCTGCCTCCAACTTGTGATGTTGACAGTAGTGACAGTCAGAGGTGACAAGGCAAACTGCATACTTACATGGATTGGCACCATCTGCTACAATCAGCATTCGCAGTGAGCTGAGACTTACGTCCCTCTGGTCCCGCTGAGCTAAGAGAGACCAATGCATGTCCCGAGATTTCACCACAGCAATGTGAGCTGAAAAACAAAAAAGCAGGATTTACTTTTACACTTGAGGCTCAAGATGTCTTGAAAATCAAACCTACAATTTCAAAATGTAGTGGGCAGCACAGTAGCACAAGTGGATAGCACTGTGGCTTTACAGCGCCAGGGTCCCATGTTCGATTCCCCGCTGGGTCACTGTCTGTGCGGAGTCTGCACGTTCTTCCCGTGTCTGCGTGGGTTTCCTCCGGGTGCTCCGGTTTCCTCCCACAGTCCAAAGACGTGCAGGTTAGGTGGATTGGCCATGCTAAATTGCCCCTTAGTGTCCAAAAAGGTTGGGAGGGGTTATTGGGTTACAGGGATAGGGTGGAAGTGAGGGCTTAAATGGGTCGGTGCAGACTCGATGGGCCGAATGACCTCCTTCTGTACTGTATGTTCTATGCTCTTAAAATGAAGATGCTGCATTAATAGTAAGTGCTATAGGCTACATAACCCGGCTGGCTGTGGTTTCTCAAATAGTGGCATTGATGGGAGGTAATAACTGGGCCACAGACACTTAAAATATACTATTACACAGGGTTTGCCAAATCTCTCACAATATTACAGCAATTCAATTCTGATGAAATTGCAGAGGAAATGCCACTGGGACTCATCACAGTAAAAATCTGCCGGGCCCTATTAGGGGACTGAAGTGTTGCTGGTGCCAGGTGCAAAGTGAGTGGCTGCTGCTTAAATATTCACATTGTGCTCATCGCTTGATCTCTGTGAGTGAAGCAGAACTCTGTTCAACTCAGGTGCATGTTCACTTCTCACCACCAAGTGTATTCTTTGGCAGAACATGCGTCAATCCAGTCTAAAACTAAATCTATATGCCCCGCTGGATGGCCTCAAAACTATGCGGCATAGAAATAACTGGCAAAGCACAACAGGGGAGAAAGTTAAGAGATAAATGGGGCGAGGGTGTGGAGACGATGAAAGAAAACCCATACAATCTGGCAAAATATTTTCATTTAGAATTATAGAATTCCTACAGTGCAGAGAGGCCATTCGGCTCATCGAATCTGGCCCGAACCTCTGAAAGAGCATCGTACCCAGACCATATCCCTGTAATTCCAACTAACCTACACATCCTTGGTTGGACACTAAGGGGCAATTTAGCATGGCCAATCCACCTAACCTGCAGATTTTTGGACTGTGGGAGGAAACCAACGCAGACACTGGGAGAATGTGCAAACTCTACATACACAGTCACCCAAGGCCGGAATTGAACCCAGGCCCCTGGCGCTGTGAGGCAGCAGTGCTAACCACAGTACCGCCTAAATGGGGGCGGGGCGGGGCGGGGAGGGGGGGAGGAGAGGGAGAGGGAGAGAGAGAGAGAGAGAGAGAGAGAGAGAGAGAGAGAGAGAGAGAGAGAGAGAGAGAGAGAGAGAGAGAGAAACATCTTGATCGGCAAGGTGGGATGAGGCTCAGCCGAAGCACAGCCCTATTGGGCCAAACAGTGACCTGCTACTGTATTATAAACCTGAAGAGAAGAAAGTTCATACAAGTTCAAAAAAGTACACAGCGGACAGCAGTGCATGTGATGGGCTTAGTGACCTTCTGCTTGTTCCACGCCTTCTGACGTTGCTATTACCTTACCTTTGTAGGCATAAACTTTCTGTATCCAGGAAAGAGGATTCACCTTCATCAGAGCATAGGGGATGTTGATCACATGCATCCTGTTCATGACACTCTGCCAACAAGATATATAAATTATCGGTTAATTGCGCTGCCAAGACTCAAATTTCACACTCAGTCACTGTCAACCAACTAGTAACCATCATCATTGGGAAGAGAGGTGAGCAGAGGGTTAAGCTGGCTCCAGGGTGACATGCCTGCCAATTGAATCGCTCGTGGCCGGCGTCAATCCCGACCCCGCCGTGTCCCAAATTCTCCACCCCCCGAGATTCGGCGGGGGCGGGAATCGCACCGGTCGGCGGGCCCCCCGCGGCAATTGTCCGGCCCGCAATGGGCCAAAGTCCCGCCGCTGACAGGCCTTTCCCACTGGCATGGATTAAACCACCTACCTGACTGGCGGGATTGGCGGCATGGGCGGGTTCCGGGGGGATCTGACCCCAGGGGGTGCCCTCACGGTGGCCTGGCCCGCGATCGGGGCCCACCAATCAGCGGGCGGGCCTGTGCCATGGGCCACTCTTTTTCTTCCGCCATGGCCTTCACCATGGCGGAGGCGGAAGAGACCCCCTCCCCTGCGCATGCGCTGGTATGATGTCAGCAGTCGCTGACGCTCCAGCGCATGCGCGGACTTACGCCGCCCAGCGAAGTCCTTTCAGCCCTGGCTGGCGTGGCGCCAAAGGCCGTTTACGCCAGCCGGCCGAGTGGGAACCACTCCGGCGCGGGCCTAGCCCCTCAATGTGACGGCTTGGCCCCTAAAGGTGCGGAATTGGGGCAGCCCGACACCGGAGTGGTTCACGCGACTCCGACACGCCGGGACCCCCGCCCCGCCGGGTAGGGGAGAATACCGACCCATGTGGTTGATTGAGCAATCAGATGACAGGTTATCAGGGGTAGGCGGGACTGTGACATTGAGGCTACAATCAGACCAGCCATGATCTTAATGAATGATAGAAGAGGCTCGAAGGGCCGAGTGATCTGTTCCTGTTGCAAATTCTTGTATCTCATTCAAACGTAGAAACACATGAGCCGGCCAGTCTCCACAATGCAAGGATGCAGATAACGACCAACCAGTTTCACAATGCGCATGGACCTTGAATGGGTAGCTACATCACTGGTGGCTTCAAAAAATCCTGGAAGCTAATGAACAACAGATAAAGCAGTACTTTCTGGACAAGAAATGGGATGCAGTTCTGGTAAAACAGTAGAATTCGGAATTGTTCAAATGTACTTTCTGATTAAAGGAGAGAACTGGTTAGGTTTCATAGTGAGACTGCAAATGGACTAACCGGGGTAAGCTGAGAATAGGATGAAACCTAAGCCAAGCAAACAGTGGAGGGCACCAATCAGAATCATGGGCTGGATTCTCTGCTGGTGGGATTCTCCGTTTCGCCAGCAGCGCACCCATGCACAGGGATTTCCTGATGGAGTGGAGCTGCCCACAATGAGAAACCCCATTGGCCGGCCGGCGGGACAAAGAATCCTGCTGCTGGTGGGGGCAGGCCGTACCACAGAGAATCCCGGCCCATGATTTTGACTACCAATATATCAGGGTCACGGGCAGCACGATGGCGCAGTGGGTTAGCCCTGCTGCCTCATGGCGCCGAGGTCCCAGGTTCGATCCCGGCTCTGGGTCACCGTCCATGTGGAGTTTGGCCCCCACAACCCAAACATGTGCAGGCTAGGTGGATTGGGCATGCTAAATTGCCCCTTAATTGGAGAAACAGAATTGGGTACTCTAAATTTATTTTTGAAAATATATCAGGGTCACTAAAATAAAAAAACAGAAAATTCCAGAAATATTCAGGTCTGACAGTATCTGTGGTAGAAGACCTTTTGTTTTAACTTGAGATTTGCAGTATCTGTGGTATTGTGTGTTAGTAAGGATGGAATGATGATTTTAGTTAAAGGACTTCTAATAATGAATAATAAACACTCTGTGCTGTCGGCCAAGTCCTGATACTCTGGAGATGACTGTCTATGAATGCCCCATCAACCATGACGTTCTCTCAAAAACATTTTAAATGTTTGTGAGCAGGTTGTACAATGGGACACCAACTAGCTATTTCAGCAGCTGGTAACTTTCTCCAGGGAAGAGAGATTTGGTCAGATATAACAGGTGATAACAGATCTAACAAATGAACTGCAGAGTGCTTACATGGAGGAAGAAAGTTGCAGTTGGCAGGAAGGTATCGCTGGACCTGCCATGTGGACAGAAAGTGGCCAATCGAATTCAATCGCAGACAAGTGTGAGGAAATCCATTTGGAGAGGGCAAACAATCAATGGATTACACAACAAAAGTTTCCAAAGGCCTGTTGGGGAATAGAGGGAGCTCCACCTAAGATCTGAAGTTTAATGCTAAGGTCAGAAGGCTGCGAAGTACCTAGTGCACAAAATGAGGTGCTGCTCATCAAAGTTCAACTGCATTGCAACAGTATAGGAACCAAATGCCCAAATGGAACAGAAAATCAAAACAGCATGGACCCCGGAACTATACTTGCAGATGGAACAGAATAGCATATACCCAACCTGCATTTGAAATTGCTAATGTGCAGGAGAGCATATCGTGAGCACTGAATATAGCAGATGATAAACTTGGATGGTGATTATTGGAGACCCTGCAGATGCATTGTAAGGTGCCAGGGAGAGAGGAGCTGGATTAGGATTTTAAAATTTTATTTTGAAGTGCCCAATTCTTTTTGTTCCAATTAAGAGGAAATTTAGTGTGGCCAATCCTCCTACCTTGCACATCTTTGGCTTGTGGGGGTGAGACCCACACAAACACAGGGAGGATTAGGACTATTTGAGGACCAGGTTATTATGCTTGAGGAAACAGCCCCTTCAAAATGCTGAAAGAATGGAAGTGTGCGCGGGAGTGGTTGAGTTTTCACGAGCTCCAGCTCAGTTCATGTCTTTTTATCCTTGTGCATGTTACCTTTCTGTCTATTCTTGGTTTAGATAGTTTACACTATGTCCCAAGAATTGTTGGTCGGTGTTTCTGCATGATGGAGCAGAGTTAGAATGTTTAAATCCTCGCTTGTTCGTGTGTCTGGAAGGAGTGGGGGTGGAGCCCTGACTTTAGTGGCGCAGTTGTTTTTGAGCAGACTCCCACCTGGACGGTGTGGTGTGCATCGACGGATGATGGCTGCCATCATCTGGCTGAAGATCTCGGCACTGAGGTATAGGTCGTCAAGGCCCAATTTCAAGAATTGCGGGAGGTTTTTATGCAGGCAGTGGGGGTGCACGAGGAGTTTCTTGCATTTCATTGAGCACCATCTCTGGTATGAGTCCGCCTCCTTATGGTCTGTTAGGGGAGTTGGGGGAGAGAAATGGGGAACAGGAGAGGAGTGCTGCTGAGCCTGATCCCCGGAGTGAGGCCGTGGAAAAGTTCCAGGTTGGGTTTGAGAATTGGGTGCCATGTTTCAGGAATCTCTATCTGGAGGCTGAGCAAATTAAATTTGACGGAGCACATCTAATCCAGTCTTCAAAGCCAAGGGTTGGTGTGGTCGTCTGATCATTGGTACTGTGCTGTCCTGTTTCCGATGTCGCTCACGAGGGGTTGGGGTTGCCAAACCAGTCGAATCATCGCCCCAGCTGGAGCCCAGGTTGTTGACTGCCTGGTGAGTGTAATGGCGTCTCATGCTTCGATTATTAAAATCCTTGCAAGATCCTGAAAGACTGTGCATTGATCCTGATCCTGCCTCATCCTTGTTTCTAGCTTTCTTTGTGCGTCAGTGAAGTTGTCTTTATCCTGAGGACTGCCTTGCATTTCTGCATCTTGGTTATTATCCTAGACTTTGCTCCCTGTTGATCACGTTGTCTGCTTGATGTTGTCAAATTTTTTCCTTTTACAGGGAAGTAAATTACGTGGGTGTGATGGCCTGTACTTGAATTACTACTGTTATTAGTACTGTTCATGATTAACTTGAATTAACAAGTTTACATCATGTTAAGCTGAATGTTGAATGAGGGATTTGTGCACTGCCTTTGTTCAAAATGTATTTGGGCCTTATATTGTGTCCGACAATCCTAGTGGTAGAGGGAGGGGTGCTTTGTGTCGCCTCCCCCCATCCCAGTCCCACTTAGAAGAAAGATGCACGTAGCTGGGGCGGAGTGAGGTGCGGAGGGTTGGTGTTGGTAGGTTTGTTTGTCCTTACTGTGATCAGGAAAGATTCTCCCAGTTCCAGCTAACCAGTTTTGTTCTGTTTTTCTTTACTTTTTTCAGATTTGGATTCAAAACATCCATGCTTTCTTATTTTAAGGTACAGGCAAACTAAATGATATTCAGACGAGGACTGGGTTATATTTGGCTCTTCCTTTGGGTCGAGTCAGTCTTTTCTCCAGATACGAGTCTCCCTCTCTGGCTGTTTTTGTTGCAACTGGGAGCTTCAGTGAAGGCAAGGGTGCCCTGAGTATCCTTTAATGACGGTAGTTTCTGTGATCTGGCTGGGTGTTCCCTCCCTGGGTGTCGTCTTTTCTTCTCCCATATGGGTGAATGTGGTGTTAGGTCTGGTACTGGCTTGGCCTGGTAGGGTGATTAGGGGCCCCTGGCTGTCGGAAGAGGACCAAATTAATCCAGGGCGTCCGCAATGTGGGTGTCTTGACAGCGCTTCTTCCTCGATGCTGGGCTTCCTCATTGGCCAGGACCAATTTATCTGTTGTTTCTTGTTGGGCAAGGGTGGAGTGCTTTCTCCTGATTAGGACTGGGTTGGTGCAACCTCTGTGGGGTTTGAGGGTTGGGACTGCATGGAAGTTTCTGGGATTAGGTTTCTATTTGTGATGGTGCTGGGCTAGGCCAGGCCCGTGCAGTGGTAATTATCCTGCTGTCCGCAAGGAATAGGTTGCCTGTAGCCAGGGCCCAGTGTGGCTGGGTCTGTCACTCAGGTGGGCAATGACTTTAGGACAGATTGAGAGTTGTGCCAAAGAGTTACCCTTTTTTTCGTCTCTCTCCCCCAGGGTAGGAGTGATTTTACAGATAAGTGAATGATGTGAGTGTGATGGTGTGTAGTCCTGATTTCTGAGTTATTAGTCCTGATAGTTCTTGCACTCTCTCTTTATCCTTGCTCTTACTTCTGAGAGACCCCAGAAGTATGGCTTCCATTGTGTCCCTCACTTTACACTTGGTTTTCTCCCGATCTACTTATGGTGATGCTAAGATGACGGGTCTTGGTGCTCTAGTTAATTGAGTGGATCTTTTTGATAAATTGTCTTATGGTAGCTCTAATCCCTCTTTCCCGAGTAGTCCTGGTTGTGGGAGTAGGTTCACTGGTGCTGAGGGGAGGTGGGCTGGGTCTCGCCCCAGGTCCAGCCCTCTCTTCTCTGGGACAGGGTTCCCCCATTCTGGCTGGAATCAGATGATACCCTTCTTAACTTTGGGTCTCATGGCTATCTTGATGTTCTCTTAGGGGATGTGTTGTCGCTTTGCACCCGAGACCCGGTGAATGGGGTTTGGTAGTTTGGGTCTTTGCTCCTTACTCTTTGCTCTTTCCTTAATTTTCTATGGAGACTCTGGGTTTGAGATTTCCTTGGACTGTAATACCCTGTCTTCTCCTTGGAGTCTTCTAGTTATATGATGGTTGTTTGCTCTGTTTTGGGCCTGGAAGGGATTTGGATTGGGTTGGGCTATCAGTGTTATTCCCCCTTAGCTTTGGGATTCTCAAGTTTTTTTATTCGTCTGTTATTTCTCTGTGAAGCTATGGGTATGATGCAGCTCTGTGCTGTTGACTGTATCCAACTTTGGTGCAGACAGATCTAGTCTCCTTGGGGGGGAACACATTGGGTATATTGTCCCCGACTCACCGGGTCATCTTTGATCCTGTGCTTGCAATGACTTCTGTTATGTGCTGTTCCTGTTCTGAATTTATGCCCTGTGGCTTTTTTTTCTCTTTTTTCTTTTGTCATAATGCGATAATTGTTTGAACTTGAAAACTTTATTAAAAATGCATTTTTAAAAAGTGAAGAATGGAGGGATGAACAACAGGCCAAAGTCAAGGGAATGGATAGTTTGGCTTGGGTTTGTCGGCTACAGAGAAAGGGAGTAGAGAGGGGAGTAGAGGCCACGAAGGGATACAAAATTATGTCCAAGAATTTTAAGTTGCCCAATATCAGTCAGCGATGATGAGCTGATGTGTCAGCAGGCTAAGATGTGACCTGCAGAGTATTTACAAACTGGGGTAGCTGCAAGGAAAATAGTAGTTGTCTTGGCAAAAAGGGACAGCACGGTGGTGCAGTGGTTAGCACTGGTGCCTCATGGCACCAAGGATCCAGGTTCGATCCCAGCCCCAGATCACTGTCCATGTGGAGTTTGCACATTCTCCCCATGTCTGCGTGGGTCTCACCCCCACAACCCAAAGAGGTGCAGGCTGGGCTAAATTGCCCCTTAATTGGAAGAAAAATAATTGGGCACTCTAAATTTTTTTTAAATGTCTTGGCAAAAGCACGAATGAGAGTTCTGATGTAACCGAGTTGAGGTGGGTGTTGATACAGCCAATGTTATGAATGTGAAAGGATACAGAGATAGAAAATCAGCTTTGGGAACAAATAGGCCACTGAGATTGCTCACATTCATCTTCAGCTTGAGTCTGACTGAGGAGCTAGATGGAAAGAAAGGCAAGAAAGTGAAGTTTGTGAGAGGGGCCAAGGGCAATGGCTTTAAGCTGGCCAATATTTGGCTTGAGGAAGTTGAGTTCCATTTCAATGACAAGGAATTCCACTGGCAAGCGGAGGCAGCAAGTGGGTTATGAAACAACTGATCAACACAAACCACGGGAGTGAAGTGAATGCGAGCTTAACCAAAACTCCAAGCATGATATGAAAATAAACAGCACACAATATTCATGTTTACAATGTTCCTCCAGACATGTAGAGGCTGCTCAGGCATCTTGCTGCTCACTACAATGGGGTTCATTGAACTCCAAAGGCACACAAACATGTGTGAGGGTAAACATAAACACGCATAATGGAAGTACAAAGTACTGCTGCAAATTATACCTCAAAGTAATGTATAACGCACTATAATTGCAGAATTAATACAGAAAGGGAAAAGTTGCAGCATTTTAACTTTTTCCTGTTGTTCAATCAATAAAATGACAACAGTGATAAATAATGGGAAAAGAATCACTGAAGTGATCAAAGCGGAGGGAAGATTACATGGTTTTATCATTTTTATGCCATGATGATAAGATTATGAAAGAGGAAATAATGCATTGGTTTCTCACTCATAGAGGTAACTAAAATTGAATATTTAATCTCACCTGAAAATAGGTATTAGCTGGCAACATTGTGCTTAAACACACCAGGGAGAAATCCAAATCAATCACAGTGGGAAGGACCAACTGCTACTTGAGCAGCAGCTGACTGCTGTGAATCAACATTCTGCCAATCTATCACTTGTGGTATAAGAAACAGCACAGGACGAAGCTGGGCCGTAACACAGCAGAAAGAGACAAGAGTCTGAGAGACTTTTTTCTTTGGGGGGGATAAAGGCAAACTGCAAATGATGTTAGAACAAAATGAAAGGCAGACATATAGTGCCTTTCACAGATACCCACCACCTTAACGTGCTTTCCAGCCAATACTTTTGGGAGTACAGCCACTGTTCTAAGTGCAGGAAACGTGGCAGTTCATTTGTGCTGGGAAAACTCCCCACAAACAGCAGTGTGATAATGAGCAGGTAATCTGCTTTTCTGTGATGTTGATTGAGGTGGACATATTAGCCCAGCCACCAGTGAGAACTCCTCCTTTACTTCCGGCTGAACAGGCGGATGGGGCATTATATCATTATTTTTTTTTGGTCAGTAAGGGCAATTTATCACGGCCAATCCACCTAACCTGCACGTCTTTGGACTGTGGGAGGAAACCGGAGCACCCGGAGGAAACCCACACAGAGAACGTGCAGACTCTGCACAGACAGTGACCCAGTGCGGATTCGAACCTGGGACCCTGGCGCTGTGAAGCCACAGTGCTATTCACTTGTGCTACCGTACTGCCCTGGGGCATTAACACCACATCCAAAAGATGGCACCTCCTGTCAGTGCAACGCACCCAGAGTGCGGCACTGGACTGCCACCCTTGAATTTCATGCTCAAGCCTGGAGTGGGATTGAACCCAGAACAGTGTGTTTTAGAAGCACGAGCGCTACCAACTGAGCCCTGGCTGAAACACTCGATGCCTGAATGTGAAGTCTATAAATAAACTTCCTTAGAGCACCCATCACTTGTAGTGGGCACGTTGGGTCTAAAATGATCTGTCCACTATATGCATTGGGTAGTTAATACAAATCTTATGTTGTCGTGAGGGGATCTGAAGTAGCAGCTTTAATTGCAAACTGCTGCCAATGAACTCTTGACAAAAAAGGATTTAGATCAGGAAGTGGCTAACATTTTTGAAGATAACTGGATATGTGAAATTCTCTATCAGCAACTAATTTTTAAAATCTCAGAGGCTTGAAAGCTGACCCTGTTCACCCATTGGCCAAATGACATGTTCATAATTACTTCAAAGTCATTCAGTATTGACAGCACTTGATGATTAATTATTACAGCTAGCTACTGTATACCTTACGTTGCAAACGACTCAGTGAACTCCTTTGTCTGCCCAAAATAGACAACACGGTAAATGGTGACTTGGTCATTGACAATAAAATTAACGGTAAATGATTTATATTAATTGTCAGACTTAAATGTGGGTGGTTGCAATGGTGGGTGCGATAATGGCAACTCCCATTTGATTCCTCTCAATTTTCTCCAAGAATGCATGTGATAAGATCAATTAATCCAATTTGCAGTGAAATCTTAAAATGACAGTTTGCTACAGGAAGCAATGCAGATACTATATACCTTAGGTATCTAAGCTTATTCTGTGAACACATGTCGCCAGGTTCATTAACAGTGTCTGGCTTTGCTCCTCGGAGACAAACCTGGAAATGACACTTACGGTTAAAATACCATGCCACAGGCCTGCATCTCTTTTGAAGTCCAAAACATTTGTTAATGTCTCTCCTGCAATACAAATTTAGAATATAAGTTACATCACAGCTCAAACGTCCTTGATGCAGCTGTTCTTAGGAATGTTACTGTTATCTATTTCATAGCACTTGCAAACAAACGTCTTACAATCTTCTGAGCACTATTAGGGCACTACTGTAATGTCCCATATGCACAAATCAATTACATTCTAAAGTCTCTGGTGTCAAATAAACTCTCCTTTGAAAGCTCGGTATGGCAACTGCTCGGCCCAAGACCGTAAGAAACTATGGAGTCGCGAACACTGACCAGTCCATCACGCAAACCCGCCTCCCATCCACTGAATCTGACTGCACCCCGTGCTGCCTTGGGAAAGTGGGCAGCATAATCAATGACCCTCCCACCCGGGTTGTTCGCTCTTCCAACTTCTTGCATCGGGCAGGAGATAGAAAAGTCTGAGAACACGCACTAACAGGTTCAAACCACTTTCTTCCCCGCTATTACCAGACTCCGAAATGACCCTCTTATGGACTGATCTAATCTCTTCACACATCTTCTCTACTGAGTAGCATTATACTCCGTATGCTTCACCCAATGTCTATGTCTAAGTATTTACATTGTATGTTTATTGTATGTCCTATATTTTTTTCATGCATGGAACGATCTACCTGGACTTTACGCAGAACAATACTTGTCACTGTACCTCAGTGCATGTGACAATAAAACTAAATCACAAGTAAGTCCCGAGGTCCCAGGTTCGATCCTGGCTCTGGGTCACTGTCCGTGTGGAATTGCACATTCTCCCCATGTCCGTGTGGGTTTCACCCCCACAACACAAAAGATGTGCAGGCTCAGTGGATTGGCCACGCTAAATTGCCCCTTAATTGGAATTTTTTTTTTTTAAGTTTCCAAAACAATAAAAATCTAAAGTAAGTCTCCCAATCCCAGACATGATGAATCAGAAAGAGAGCTGGAGGAGTTTCCGGTGGTCCTGGGGAAGATTCCTGACCTGGACTTCCACTGGTTGATCATGGGGGAGGGGATTTTTACACGGTTATTGAGTCGGGTTTGGACTGGCTGAGCCTGAGGCCCGTGAAGGTGGAGCACGGGGGGGGGGGGGGCACGGCAGCCTAGCTGTGGGAGGCACTCAAGGCGGTCAGTGGGACGTTTATCTCAATTCGGGTGCATAGGGAGAAGATGGAACGGGCGGAGATGACAAGGCAGGTAGATGACACCCCAAGGATAGAGGGAGGAAGCAAGATGCAGTGAGCGGGATTGACAGGGTAAAGGACGAGATGGGGTGGTGTTGGACTGCCGTTCGCGCCGGGGGGGTGGGGGGGGGGGGGGGGGGGGGGGGTGGCGGCAGGCAGCAATTGAGCGATTCGGTGATCTGTGTATAGGGGGTAGATTCTTGAAGTTGGAGGACCATAAGACCATAAGACATAGGAGTGGAAGTAAGGCCATTCGGCCCATCGAGTCCACTCCGCCATTCAATCATGGCTGATGGGCATTTCAACTCCACCTACCAGCATTCTCCCCGTAGCCCTTAATTCCTCGCGACATCAAGAATTTATCTATCTCTGCCTTGAAGCCATTTAGCGTCCCGGCCTCCACTGCACTCCGCGGCAATGAATTCCACAGGCCCACCACTCTCTGGCTGAAGAAATGTCTCCGCATTTCTGTTCTGAATTTACCCCCTCTAATTCTAAGGCTGTGCCCACGGGTCCTCATCTCCTCGCCTAACGGAAACAGTTTCTTTGCGTCCACCCTTTCTAAGCCATGTATTATCTTGTAAGTTTCTATTAGATCTCCCCTTAACCTTCTAAACTCCAATGAATACAATCCCAGGATCCTCAGCCGTTCATCATATGTTAGACCCGCCATTCCAGGGATCATCCGTGTGAATCTCCGCTGAACACGCTCCAGTGCCAGTATGTCCTTCCTGAGATGTGGGGCCCAAAACTGGACACAGTACTCCAAATGGGGCCTAACCAGAGCCTTATAAAGGCTCAGTAGCACATCGCTGCTTTTATATTCCAACCCTCTTGAGATAAATGACAACATTGCATTCGCTTTCTTAATCACAGATTCAACCTGCATGTTTACCTTTAGGGAATCCTCGACTAGCACTCCCAGATCCCTTTGTACTTTGGCATTATGAATTTTCTCACCGTTTAGAAAGTAGTCTATGCTTGGATTCTTTTTCCAAAGTGCAAGACCTCACATTTTCTCACGTTGAATTGCATCAGCCATTTCCTGCACCACTCTCCCAAACTGTCTAGATCCTTCTGCAGCCTCCCCACTTCCTCAGCACTACCTGCCTGACCACCTAACTTCGTATCATCGACCTGGAGGAAGAGTATGGAGTTGCCCAGGGGGAATGGTTTTAGGTACCTGCGGGTTTGGGATTTTGTGAGGAGAGAGGTGTCGTCTTTTCCTGAGGTTGCAGGATAAGGTACCGTCGAAGAAGGAGATAGGGGAGGGGAAGGTCTCCGAGGTCTACAAAGAGCTGATGGATTGGGAGGGGGGCCCTGGTGGGGGACATAAAGCGTAAGTGGGGGGGAGGGGCGGTGGAGGCCGGGACCTGGGCTGAGGTCCTCCAGAGGGTGAATGCGCCCTCGTCGCGTGCGAGGTTAAGCTTCATTCAGTTTAAGGTAATTCACAGAGCATATATGACAGTAGCAAGGATGAGTAGATTCTTTGAGTGGGTAGAGGATAGGTGTGGATGGTGCGTGGGAGGGGGGCGGGGGGGAGAGAGAGAGAATCATGTCCACATGTTCTGGGCACGTCCAAAGCTAGAGAGGTTGTGGGAGGGATTGCGGACGTAATGTCTGAGGTGTTGGGGGTGAAGGTGGTCCCAAGTCCAGAGTGGTGATATTTGGAGTGTCGGAAAACCCCCGGGTCCAGGGGGCAAGAGAGGCCGATGACTTGCCGTTTTCCTCCCCGATAGCCCGGAGGCGGATTATGCTTGGGTGCAGGGACTCGGAGCCGCTGAAAGCGGGGGTGAGGGCGAGCGACCTGGTGGAATTCCTGAGGCTGGAGAAGGTCAAGTTCATCCTGAGGGGGTCGGTGGTGGAAGCCGTTCATTGGCTTCATTAAGGAGGATTGAGGGGTCAGCAATGGGTGGTGGGGGGGGTTGTAAGGTGGGTAAAATGGGGAAGACAGGATGGGAGAAGGGGGTGATGGTGGGGAGCAGGAACGGGGGGGAAGGTAGTACGTGTTGGTTATTTATAATGCTGTATGATTCTTCTTCTGCTTTTGTTTGTTTTTATGAAAATGCCTGACTATTTCTTTTTCAAATATAAGAGAAAAAATTAGGCGAAACAAAAATACATACACTGCCTTAGTCAGTGATTGATGCTCATGTTGACATATTCTACTATCAGCCAGCTAAAAACATCTTGTATTTCATCAAATTCCACTACAATGTATTCTTTGGCCCAATGTCACTTCGTCACAATGAGCTCACCTTCACTGTATCCACAGCTTTGGCTAAGGGCATGGCAATGTGCTAACATGGCAGCCTGGGATATGGTTATGCCCATTGAACTTCCTTCTTTGCTGGTCTTGTACTGAAATGGAACAGAAAGACAAATAAAAAATCATGCAGCATCTGTAATTCCAAAGCACAAGTTCATCTGCAGCCAGGAATGATTTTATGATGCCTGTGTTCCAAATAATTAGTTAGAGCAACAACATAGAGTATGCTATTTTGCCCCTCCAATCTGTTGCACTATTCAGTGAGATTATGACTGATTTGAGACCGAACTCATACATCTCTCTTTACTTCATATCCTTAAAACCTCTTGTTACAAAAACCTAGCAAATTCGGAATTAAAATTTACAACTGATCCGCAGAAGAAATTTCCAAACTTCTACCATCCTTTGTGTGTTGAAATATTTCCTAATCCCACTCCTGAACAGTCTTGCTCAGATTTTTAGACTATGACTCATAGCCTTAGACTCCCCAACCAGTGGGCATTTAAAATCCTTTCTGTACCTGGACCTTCAAGTCTTTTAGGTTTTCCCCCCTTTTTTCTAAATTCCAAGTTCCCAATTCTTTTCCCCCCAATTAAGGGGCAATTTAGCTTGGTCAGTCCACCTGCCCTGCACATCTTGGGGTTGTGGGGGTGAGACCCACGTAGACACGGGGAGAATGTGCAAACTCCACACGGACACTGGCCCGGGACCAGGATCGAACACATGTCCTCGGCACCATGAGGCAGCAGGGCTAACCACTGCGCCACCCCGGCAGTTTCATACAATTGATGTGTCTCCTAGCGTTCAGCCGATTTCCTAACCAGGTCAATGAACTTTAAATTTAATTGACAGGCTCTTTCTGAAGGACCTTATCAAATGCCTTCTTAAAAGCTCATCTAAATGACCTACGTATATAGCACCTTTAATGTAATAAAACATCCCAAGGCATTAGGAAACAAAATACAATTATAACATCACCCTGTTCAAAAAATTCAATTAAGTTCATCAAGCAGAACCAATCCTTTATAAATACATTCTGGCTCCATAATCAGTTGAAAATTTTCAGGTGTTTCAGTCCATCCTATTTTTAGTATGGACTTTAGTAAATTCCCAATAATAGATGTTAAACCAGGGTACCCCAAACTGTGGGGTTGTGACCCCGAGAGAGGTTGAGGATTGAGAGCTCGGAAGCAGCAATGGCTGCCATAGAATTCAGATTGAGTGCTGATAAGATTCCCCTTTAAATCCTCATGCGTTTTTTCTTAGTGAGCAGGGCCTAACAGACAGATCTGAGAGATCTAATTGCCGCTGCTGCAGGAAAAGCCCGAATGGGAGGTATTGGTTTTTCTTAAAACCTGCAGTTTAAACAATTGCCACCTTGTGAACTCTTTCTCACAGATGCTGAAGATGCAACAGGGTGAAATTTTATTCTCATCAATATCTGTACATAATTCATAAATATGCCTTTGGAACACAGTGGTGACTCAAGACTTATGCTCGAGAAGTAGCCGCATCTATAGCCAAGCTGTTTCAGTACAAGCGTAACACTGGCATCAATCCAGCAATGTGAAAAATTGCCCAGTGGTATCCTGTCCACAAAGATCATGACAAATCCAAACTTGCCAAATGCCCCCTCCCCAGCCACCAGTAATTCACAATCATCAGCAAAGTAATGGAACGGCTCATCGACCATGTTATCGAGTGGTACTGACTCAGCAATAACCTGCTCACTTAACATAGAACAGTGCAGCACAGAACAGGCCCTTCGGCCCTTGATGTTGTGCCGAGCAATGATCACCCTACTTAAACCCACGTAACCCGTATACCCGTAACCCAACAATCCCCCCATTAACCTTACACTACGGGCAATTTTAGCATGGCCAATCCACCCGCACATCTTTGGACTGTGGGAGGAAACCGGAGCACCCGGAGGAAACCCACGCACGCACGGGGAGGACGTGCAGACTCCACACAGACAGTGACCCAGCCGGGAATCGAACCTGGGACCCTGGAGCTGTGAAGCATTGATGCTAACCACCATGCTACCGTGAGACCCTGCTCAGCTCAGCTCAGGTACCACTAGGGTCACTCAGCTCCCGACGTCATTACAGCCTTGGCCCAAACATGGGCGAAAGAGCTGAATGCCAGAGGTGAGGAGAGAGTGACTGCCCTTAATATCAAGGCAGCATTTGACCAAGTATGGCATCAAGCAGCCCCAGCAAAACTGGAGTCAATAGGAATCAGGGGAAAACTCTCCAAGGATTGGAGTCACACCTGACGCAAAGGAAGGTGGTTGTAGTTGTTGGAGATCGATCATCTCAGTCTGGGGACATCACTTATTTTTTTCTTTTTTTTATAAATTTAGTGTGCCCAATTCATTTTTTTCAGTAAAGGGGCAATTTAGCATGGTCAATCCAACTAGTATGCACATCTTTGGATGGTGAGGGCGAAACCCACGCAAACACAGGGAGAAGGTGCAAACTCCACACGGACAGTGACCTAGAGCTGGGATCGAACCTGGGACCTCGGCGCCGTGAGGCAACAGGGCTAACCCACTGTGCCACCGTGCTGCCCCATCTGGGGACATTATTAATAGACTTTGTCAGGGGGGCGTCCTTGGCCCAACCATCTCAGTACTGACCTTCCTTCCATCATTAGGTCAGAAGTGGGGTTGCTCTCTGATGACTGCACAATATTCAGCGACGACTCAGAAACTGAAGCAGTGTCCAAATGTAACAAGACCTGGATAATATCCAGGCTTGGGCTGATAAACGGCGAGTAACATTCATGTCACACAAGTGCCAGGTAATGGCCATCTTCAGCAACTATCTCTCCTTGACATTCAATGGTATTACCATCACTGAATGGTGGCACAATGGTTAGCACTGCTGCCTCACAACACCAGGGACCCTGGTTCAATTCCAACCTTCGGTGATTGTCTGTGTGAAGTTTGCACATTCTCCCAGTGTCAGAAAGTTTCCTCAGGGTGCTCCAGTTTCCTCCCACAGTCCACAGATGTGCAGGTTAGGTGGATTGGCCATAATCAATTGCCCCTTAGTGTCCAAATGTTAGGTGGGGCTATGCGGATAGGGAAGGGCTCATTGCACCGACGACCCCAGGTCACTGTTTGCGCGGAGTTTGCACATTCTCCCAATGTCTGCGTGGGTCTCACCGCCACAACCCAAAGATGTGCAGGGTAGGTGGATTAGCCACGCTAGAATTGCCCCTTAATTGGAGAAAAAGAATTGGGCACTTCAAATTTATCTTTTTTAAATGGGGATATGGCAGGGGATTGGGCCTAGGTAGAGTATTCTTTCAGAGGATTGTGCAGACCCAATGGGCTGAATGGTCTCCTTCTGCACAATCTATAAAGATTCTATAATTTTTGAATCCCCCCACAATCAACATTCTGGGGTTACCACTGACCAGAAACTGAACTGGACCAGCCATATAAAAACACTGGCTACAAGAGTACGTCAGAACGTAGGAATCCTGCGACAAGTAACTCACCTCCTGACTCCCCAAAACTTGCTCACCGTCTACAAGGCACAAGTCAGCAGTGTTTTACAAAAAAAGATTTCAATTAAGGGGCAATTTAGCATGGCCAATCCACCTACCCTGCACATCTTTGGGTTGTGGGGAAAAAACACACGCAAACACGGGGAGAATGTGCAAACTCCACACAAACAGTGACCCAGAGCTGGGATCGAACCTGGAACCTCAGCGCCGTGAGGCAGCAATGCTAACCACTGCCCCACCCCCACATGTCAGGAGTGTGACAGAATACTCTCCACTTGCGTGGATGAGTACAGCCCCAACAACACTCAACTAGCTCGACACGATCCAGGACAAAGTAGCTCAACTTGACTGGTACCCCATCCACCACCTTAAACGTTCACTCCCTGCACCACCAACACACAGTAGCACCCGTGTGTAACATTTACAACTTGCACTGCAACAGCTCACCAAGGCTCTGTCGACAGTCCCTACCAAACACATGACCACTACCATCTAGAAGACCATGAATAGCAGACACTTGCCAAGTTCCCCTCCAAGCCATTCACCATCCTGACTTAGAGCTAAATCGTTGTTGCTTCACTGTCATTGGGTCAAAATCCTTCAACTCTTCCAAACAGCACTGTGGAGTACCTGTACCACGTGGACTGCAGTGGTTCAAGGCAGCCAACTCACCACCACCTTCTCAAGGGCAATTAGGGATAGGCAATTTTAAAAATGCTGACTGAGCCAGCGATGCCCACATCCCAAAATATAATAAATTTTTAAAACATTTGCAGTGCACCACATTTAACCAGGCAAAATCATGTTGTCAGCATTTTAAAAGCATTCTCTAGCTGCTCATCATGTCCAGCCTTTTCTCCCAGTCATGGCTTGCAGTTCACATGTATCTTTATTAATTGATACCACCATGCCAGCTAACAGATAGGTCTGTAGCACTGATGGTCAAAATCAAGAGAACAAGGAAAAATGACAAGAATATATTTGTTCATATATTTATATGTATAAAATTGACAAAAATATATTTGAAGTCAACTCTGCATGAGGTACCCTCAATTTGCTCTGTGCATATGTTCAAAATAGTTTGATTTTGGTTTAATTCTATGTGATTTAGTCTCTGCACAATATTTCCAGTCAGTATCTTTGTGGTCAAACACTCACTGTGTTTGCAACGAAGGACTATTTAATTTTATCTCTTCAGCTAATTAACTAATTATTGGAGGATCTAATTGTTTCCAGTTGCAAGGTTATCCGCTTCGGTAGCAAAAATAGGAAGGCAAGTTATTATTTGAATTATTGTAAATTGAGAGAGGTGGATACTCAGAGAGACCTTGGTGTCCTCGTGCGTCAGTCACTGAAAGTAAGCATGCAGGTACAGCCGGCAGTAAATAAGGCAAATGGTATGTTGGCATTCATAGCAAGAGGATTTGAGTATCGGAATAGAGATGTTTTACTACAATTGAATAGGGTATTGGTGAGGCCACACCTGGAGTATTGTGTGCAGATTTGGCATCTTCATCTGAGGAAGGATGTTGTTGCTATGGAGGGAGTGCAGCAAAGGTTTGCCAGGCTGATTCCTGGGATGGCAGGACTGTCATATGAGGAGAGACTAAGTCAGTTAGGATTGTATTCATTAGAGTTGAGAAGAGTCGGGGGGGATCTCATAGAAACTTATAAATTCTAATAGGATTAGACAGGATAGATTCAGAAAGAATGTTCCCGATGGTGGGGGAGCCCAGAACTAGGGGTCATAGCTTGAGGATAAGGGGTAAACCATTTAGGACTGAGGTGGGAAGGTGGGATCAGGATATTGAACTTGATGATCAGCCATGATCACAATGAATGGCGGAGCAGGCTCGAAGGGCTTAAAGGCCCCTTCCTGCTTCTATTTCGATGTACGTTTTTATGCAAGTTTAATGACTTCCATGTTTATGCCTCCACCACTCTTGCTAGCAACTTGTTTCAGTTGTTGATTGCCTTGCAAACAAATATTTCACGTTATCAAAATTCACCTAGTTCTCCTGCACAGGTATCTTAAAGGCTTGTTTTGGGTTTAAATTTCCTTTTACATTAAGTATTTTATACATCTCTGAACTTCCCTGGAGATCGCTATTTTAAGCTTCAATAACTCATCTAGCCGTTCTACATGGCTTAGCCCTCCAGTGTTAGATATCAGTTTTGAAGCTTTCCTTCTGATAATCTTCAAGGTCTGCATGATCCTCTCAGGATTCTTGGTTCTATTAATTATCAAATTATTCAGGCCAAGCTAATGGGTCTGTAATTGCAGTGATGTGATTGTTTGCCTTCACTGAATATGGAATGCGGCCAATGTTCACTAACTGTTGCAACGTGATTATCAGGGCTTTCTTTGACAACTCTTAGTGCCATTCTAAGCAACCTGGCTGACGTTCAGCTGTCCCTTAGGGATTCACAATATGCATCCCTCACAGTCACATCTAGAATTACTGCCTTGTTAATGTCTGATATTGGATGTTACACTGCTAAAGTCCTCCATGGTACAAACCTTTGCCAAGTAATAACGATTTTGTATTATTTCCAGTTCATTCCTCATTCATGTGTGTTTGAATTGGCTTTCGAACTACCCTCTTTCTATGACACAGCAGCTGAAGACCCTTTAGCAGTGTTTTGAATTTTGTTACTCTCTTTAATTCAAGGCACCAATATCAACTTTATAAAATTACTACCGTTTCTAGTCTTCTGAATAAGAAATACTGCAGTCTTTAAGGAATAGGAGCAAGACATCACTGGAAAGGAAGAACGTCTTGCGGTCCAAGTTTGATTCTGCTTTTAAGCAGAGAACACACACAGATAGCTCTGAGTTTGTGTGTGTGTCTTCAAGCATTATGCCTCTGTATAACTGTTCTCATGTGCCTCGACTCAATAATTGAATCCACAACATGTTTGCACAATCCCTTAAGAGTAATTGGTGCATTTATATCACTACAGGGCTAATGCTTGTTTAATAAAGCACGATATACACCAAGATTAGGTCAGGACCTACCTCAATGTAAGCAATATTGATGCTCGCATCCCTGATCACGGGATGCCAGTCTTTAGGAGGCTTTGACAAGTGCTTAACATCCGTCACAAACCAACCCAGTCGAGGCCAACCTAAAAATAGAACAACAGTTTAATCTGTTTGGTAATTGAAGCTCCTGGTGCAGGGTGGCTAGATCAAATATCCACAACCAAATTGGCAGCAATAGTTCACTGTAATTATTTTCAAAAATAGCCACTTAGATTTCATTGCATTATGTTATGCACTGAAATGTACTACTAGATTTCAATGGTAATTTTAATAAATTTGGTACCAGTATATTGCTGTCTACGAAAATGCACTCAAAGCACAGCACGGTGGTGCAGTGGGTAGCACTGCTACCTCACGGCGCGATGACCTGGTTCAATCCCAGCCCTGGGTCAGTGTCCGTGTGGAGTGCACATTATCCCCGTGTCTGCGTGGGTCTCACCATCATAGCCCAAAAAGCTGTGTAGGGTAGGTGAATTGGCCACACAAAATTGCCCCTTAATAGGGCAGCACGGTGGCCTAGTGGTTAGCACAACCGCTTCACGGCACTGAGGTCCCAGGTTCGATCCCGGCTCTGGGTCACTGTCCGTGTGGAGTTTGCACATTCTCCCCGTGTCTGCGTGGGTTTCGCCCCCACAACCCAAAAATGTGCAGAGTAGGTGGATTGGCCACGCTAAATTGCCCCTTAATTGGAAAAAATAATTGGGTAATCTAAATTTATTAAAAAAAAAAATTTTTTAATTGCCCCTTAATTGGGGAATAAAAAAATTGGGTACTTTAAACGCACTCAAAAAAAATACAACCAAAATAGTGTGCCATTTCTGTGACAAAGGCTTGTTATGTATGCTAACAGGTTGCACACTTATTCACTGATTATGCCATCCAAATCCACTACCTGTTGGTGTCGATCACTGAAACTGTAAAAAAGGGGGAACATTTCAATTTGAACCAGTGATAGGGCAACATATCCTGATAGATCACCCAAGCATTAGAGAAAACACAGCATCAGGCACAGTGCCTCGTGAAGTATATGCCAATTGACAAGCCGTTGGTCCTATGTTCATCCATCCAATAACAACAGGCAGCCCCCCCTTTCCCACACCACTGCAAAATACAGCTGTTTCTTGAATGATTCATGATTTTTGCCAACTATTTCACATGAAGGTCTGGACCACATATTGACCATTCTTGTGTGTCGGACTTTCTGGTTCAGACATCTTTCAAAAAGCCTGTGGTTATTTTACTCATTATCCCCTGGTTATGAACAAGTGTGTGATATTACCTTTAAATTGCACCACATCCCCAGCCTGAGACTTTGGTAATCCTTTGTGACAGGCGTCGCAAGTGAGAGCCACTGACACGCCACAGCTGCCAAGTAGGAAACCAATCTGCTGACTACCAGCATCCTGCAAAGAGCAAAGAAGACATTACATACAGTATTTGAAAATAATCTTTAGCACTACAGATGCGATGATCCTAATCTGGTGTTTCAGAACCACCATTGGTTTGGGATCTAAAGCTTAGATGATAGCTGACATTACCTTTCTAGTAAGTGGTACTTCAATGGGCACAGGGACCAACTCTGCTAAAAGGCAACCGTAAAATGCCACAATAAATGCCACAGGGTCATTGTTTGGGTACACCAAAGCCACCTACAAGAAGAATGCAAAAATGTTACTGGAAAACTAGATCTGAAAAAAACAAACAAATGCAAAATGCTCCCATTATTTCTACATTAGATGTCACAAATCCCCAAATGCGATGTTTGGATCAATCAGCAGTTCAAAGGAAAACATGGGGGAAGAGGAGATTCTGATGAAAAGGCAAAGAGACTCTCTCTCCCTACAGATGCTGCCGGACCTGCTGGGTGCTTCCAGCATTCTCTCTTCTGGTTTCAGATTCCATTGTCTGCAGCATTTTGCTTATTATGAGGAATGGGGAAGGGGATGGCGGTGTTGTGGTCATCAATGAACCACACTTCAGCTTCAAATGTTATCTGTGCACATTAATGAAATCCTGGTTCGGAAAAGTGGCAATGTTTAGCATTTGCCGCAAGTGATGAAAGAGCAGGAAAAAAATGTATTTCAACCTTCTTCAAACAACATATTTCTCGACACCTTTCCCTCATAATTAACTGATGCTCTTTTTTGCAGGGAAAGATACATTTGCTTATGTTGGTTCTTCAGCATCATTATTGAATTGCACCATGAAAAAGCCCTGGTTGTCTTATGGGGAGATAAATAGAATTTTACAGCACAGAGGCAGGCCACTCACCCCAACCTGGAGGCACAGCGGTTAGCACTGCTGCCTACCACGCTGACGACCCGGGTTCGATCCTGGCCCCAGGTCACTGTCCGTGTGGAGTTTGCACATTCTCCCTGTGCCACCCCCACAACCCAAAGATGTACAGATTAGGTGGATTGACCACGCTAAATTGCCCCTTAATTGGAAAAAAATAATTGGGGACTCTAAATTTTTTTATTTTTTTTTTAAAAAGATTGATCCAGTCTTGGCTCCTGTCCACGCAGAGGTGGTGATCTTGCCAGAAATCAGGAGTAGAAAATTCAAGCAGGTTCTGAGCAGTCTAATTCCAGAACCAAGTCACTGGCCTGGCTAAATTTATAAAACTCAGCAAACACTAGGTTTGAGGTAGAAACCACAGTGATGAATGATTAGGTACCTCATCAAGTGCTGCAGATAAAAGAAGTGCATTTATTTTGCACCTTAAAAGACTTGAGGACATGCCAAAGTGCATTATGACCAATGGAAAACTTTCATTGCACTGTCATTGTAGGAAATGCAGCAGCCATACTGTGCACATCAATCTCCCACAATTTGCTATGTGATGACGACTAATAATGTAATCATCTTTATTGTCACAAATCTTTCGGGACTTGTAGGGGAAAACCGAAGCACCCGGAGGAAACCCACGCAGACAAGGGGAGAACGTGCAGACTCCGCACAGACACTGCCCCAGCCAAGAATCGAACCTGGGACCCCGGCGCTGTGAAGCCACAGTGCTAACCACTGTGCTACCGAGCTTCGCAATATAATCCTCAATTATCTTTCAAAGTGATTTTGATTGAGAGTGAAAATATTGGCCAGGACACGGAGGACCACTTCCCCACTCGTCCTAGAAATGGCGCCACAGGTTGCATGGATCTGAAAGGGCAGGCAGGGCCTTGGTCTTAAATGTCGTCCGAAAGATGGTACCTCTGACAGTGCAACATTCCCTCGACTCTGCAGTGGAGTGCCAGCCTAGATTTTTGTAACCAAGTCTCTGGAGTGAGATTTGAAAATTACAACCTTCTGACTCAGAATTTGAGTGTTACCAACCGGGCACATTTAAACCACAGAGACAGCAGGAGACTCTTGTAATTTACAATCATATGCTCTGCACTAGTTTGAAAATTGAAACAATGCCCCAGAGGAAAGGCTTAAGTATGATCTATTAAATCAATCCTGAATGCAAATATCTGCAGGGCAGGGAAAAGATAGAAGGTTTGGATAGCTATAGTTCAGCAGTGAGTACCATCACATGAGTAGGATCCTCCTTTCATGTTATAATTCCTAACTGCAAAATACAAATTGTACGAGTCTGGGCAAGCGTGACTTACTCTGTCACCAGGTTTCAGAAGTGGATCATTCTTATTGCTCAGCTTGTTGAGGAGTGTGTAAGCTAGCTTGAGGCTCCGAGTCCACAGCTTGCCTAAAACACACAAAACAAAGGAGTCAAACATTAAGTACACTGTGTTTCAAGACTTCCTGTACTTCCATCAAACAACATCACACTGGACAGAAAGACATTTTCATCATATTTAACCCCATTATAAACTGTGACGTTTACACATGATTGCTTAATCCTAGATCAGTCTACATTCATTCAACACTTGAATTAAGTACACTGTAACAATGAGTAACAATGACAGATGTCTATTACAGTCGCTCTATTCAGTTGCCAGGTGCTTACCATAGGTGAGTGTGTAAACCGGCTTCCCTGTAGTATCCAATGATGTCAGACAAGAAGCCTTGGGCTGTGTGGTTCCCCACCTTTGCACAGCAGCCAGCAGTGATGGGGGCCAATTGGTCACGACGCCCAGTGGCTCCCCTTGTAAAGCTGTCGTTTGAAGACCTTCCGGTTTTGGCTGATTGGGATCTGCTTGTGGAACTGAAATTGGAAGGGAGTGGAACAGTAAAGACAAGCATTATGACAAGATCAGAAAAGATCTGGCTGTTCTCATTCTTTAAATTCTCTGTGACGCATCACTTTCAAGTGTATTTGAGATGGGACTCAAGCGACTCAGATGCTACTGAGAACGACTATTCGCACTAGAAGTGGAAGGGGGAAAGGGCGGCACGGTGGCACAGTGGTTAGCACTGTTGCCTCATGGCGCCGAGGACCCAGGTTCAATCCCGGCCCCAGGTCACTGTCCATGCGGCGTCTGCACCTTCTACAAGTGTCTGGGTTGGTCTCACACCCACATCCCAAAGATGTGCAAGATAGGTGGATTGGCCACGCTAAGTTGCCCCTTGATTGGAAAAAAAAATGATTTTGGTGCTTTAAAATTATTAAAAAAGAGTGGAAGAGGGAAAGGACAAGAAACACGTGCCCCTTGTGGCAGGCTGCATTGGGAAATCAATGACTATATATATATACATACACATTATCAATAAATGAAAAATGAGGGCAGCACGGTGGCAGATTGGTTAGCACTGCTGCCTCACGGTGCCTGGGTTCCAGGTTCGATCCCGGCTCTGAGTCACTGTCAATGTGGAGTTTGCACATTCACCCCGTGTTTGCATGGGTCTCGCCCCCAGAACCCAAAGGTGTGCAAGGTAGGTGGATTGGCCACGCCAAATTGCCCCTTGATTAGAAATAATGAATTGGGTACTCTAAATTTTAAAAAATTAAATAAAAATAAAAATAAAATGAATGAAAAATGACTATACTACGGAATAGTGATGAGGATTTTCTCCTCAACTTTTAAGATGCCAAGCCAGATTCGTAGTAAATTTTTACAAAAAAGTTAGCCCCCAATGCCAATTCCCAACACAGCAGCTGAAGTCAAAGATTCACACTGCGTCAAATAAAATCAGCATCGAGGGTTCAAGACTTGTGAGCCATGTTCTAAGGGGCAGGGCGGTGGCACAGTGGTTAGCGCTGCTGCCTTACAGCTCCAGAGACCCGGGTTAAATTCCGGCCTTGTGCGACTGCGGAGTTAGCACATACTCCCAGTTTCTGCATAGGCTTCGTCCAGGTGCTCCGGTTTCCTCCCACAGTCCAAAGATGTGCAGGTTAGGTGCATTGGCCATGCTAAGTTGTGTCAAACGGTTAGGTTGTGTTACAGAGATAGGGCGGGTTAGAGGACGTTGGTAGGATGCTCTTTCAGAGGTTCAGTGCGGACCCGATGGTGCTGATTCTACAGAAATGCTATGGTTGTTTGCAGAGGTAGGTGCTCATTTAAGTAGATGGTGTCATAAAGGGACAATCGGGAGATGTGGTGGTGGTGGTGGTGGTGGTGGTGGTGGTGGTGGTGGTGGTGGGGGGGGGGGGGGGGAGGAGGAGGAGAGAGAGAGAAAGGAGGAGAGAAAAGAGAGAAATCAAGAATGGATTTTTGGGGGCTCCATGGCGAAGGTGCAAGTTGAGAAGAGAAACCACGGATTCAAATACTCTGGCCAGGCCACAAACAAAATTGCTGCAGGCCTCATCCAAGAACACAGAAGCCATTGCGCAAAATTGAAAAAACTCCCCCACAAAAAATTCAACATCCAAACATCTGTTGAAAAAAATCTGTTGAAAAAAATCTTCAAAAAGGACGACAACTGTGCACCCGTGTAAACCGGCGCTGAAGACGCAAGGAATATAAACTGGGGCAGCATGGTGGCGCAGTGGTTAGCACTCTGCCTCACAGCGCCGAGGTCCCAGATTTGATCCTAGCTCTGGGTCATTGTCCGTGTGGAGTTTGCACATTCGCTCCGTGTTTGCGTGGGTTTCACCCTCACCACGCACAAATGTGTGGATAGGTGGATTGGCCACACAAAATTGCCCCTTAATTGGAAAAAATTAATTGGGTACTCTAAAAATTTTGTATTAAAAAAATGAATAAAAACGGAGATAAGCAACCAAAATAAAATCTATACACAAAGTGAGAACGAGGACGTAAGAGGAAAGGAGCAGAAAGATTGTGTCTTTACAAAGCACTAATCTCTTAAATTATACAATAAATACTATTCAGAAAACAGAAGGGTCAAAGGATTTGACTGATATGCTTAAACACTTCTGAAAATGGAACTGCACATTAATGTATGGGTTCTCAGTGTTTAACACTTCTGCTTTTCCCAACAGAAGCAGTTTCATCGCCGTTTAGACTCATGTACCTTCCAGCTGTTCTTCAAAATCGTCAACAAAAAATTCTTTCAGTGGTGGTCGCTTGGGTCGCTTGAGTGTGTTCAGGAGCTGCTGAATTTTTGAGGAGACTCTGCTATTCACGGGTACACCTGACAAAACAAGGAAAAGAAACATGATTCCTTTCAAATTCTGCACTTTGGGTTGAAAATGAACAAGTTTCAAATATTAAAGACCACAACAAGTCTGGTTCAAGAAGGAATATGGACGGATGTTAAAATGACAAATGAACTTCTGGTGGCGGCCATGGTGTGACTGGTCGCACATTTGGCAGCTCCCACTCGGGGCTGTTTTTTTGGTCCTTTTCCCCGGTTGCCGGGTGGATGTTTTGGAGGAAAATGGTGCGGAGATGGTGGAGGAAAGCTATACTCCACTGGTGAGGCTAGTGGATGGATCAACGCACCAGAAGTGGATATAGAAGAAAGGAGCTGCAGGAGCTAGAACTATTCTTGTGACACAGAAGATGGCGGAGGGCAAAGGGTCATCCCTACCAGCCCAATGGTCGACAGAGCAGCTGGTGGACTTTCTTAGCGAAAAGTTCTGCCAACAGAGGAGGGAGTCACAGGAGGACCTGGCAAAGGTGGAGACTCACTGAAAGGGGTTTGACCGTATGGAGCTGGGGCTGGAGACCCAGAGCCAGATGATCCAGAAGGTGGAGGAGGCAGTGGGGGAACAAGAGGAGCAGCTTAACTCGTTGGCAGCCGAAATTGGAATGCTGTGAGATTCAGAAGCCGTTCAAGGAGAAAGTGGAGGATTTGGAGAACCACTCCAGGAGGCAGAATCTGAGGATAGTGGGGATGCCGGAAGACACGGAGGGAGTGGACGCTGACTCTTATGTGGCCACAGTGCTGGAGAAGCTAATTGGGGAGGGGGCCTTCAACCGGCCCCTGCAGGTCGGCCGGCTACACCGTTTTCCGGACTAAGAGAAGACCTTGCGATGGGCCAGGCAGTCAAGGAAGTGTACCTGGGAAGACAACGAGCTTTCTGTATATCAGGACCTGGGCGCAGAACTGGCAAAGAAGAGAGTCGGATTCAACCGGTCAAGGTTGCCCTCTTTAAGAAGGGGGTGAAGTTTGGGATGCTGCACCCGGCCGGCCTTTGGGTGACCACAACGGCCGTGAATACTACTTTGGAACACTGGAGGAGGCAATGGATTCTTGAGAGACAATCAGCTGGCAGGAGAGGGAGGACATTGAACTGTGGAGGGAATGTGAGGTGGCGTTTTCCCTGCCCCTCTTTTTGCTGTATTGTGCTGGGTTCTTTTGTTATTGGTGATGGCCAGGGGAGAACTTTTCTTCCCTTAGTGGCTGTTTAGCTCTTTCATGGGGTCATTGGGGGGAGTCCGGAGGACAGTGGAGGGCGAGTGCACCTTTTTTTCTTCTTTACAGTGTTATTATTGTTTGCACCATGAAGAGTGAGAGTGGGGGGAATCAGTGGTGGGTAGGATGTTTGGTGTCATGGGCGGGTTGCTGCCAGGCTAGTTCATGGAGTGCAGTGGGGTGGCGATCAGGTGGTCAGAGTTTAAGGGACGGATAGGATTGTTGTTTAGTTTAGGGGAGGGGGAGAGACTGCTGACGGGTGTAGGGTTGCCCAAGTGCAACAAGGAGGGAGTTGGTGATGGTGGACATCAGAGGGCGGGCCTGGCGGGCTGCAGGACATGAGCTGGGGGCTGACCCAAGAAGGATGTGGTTGATCGGCAGGGGAAGGGGGAGGGGGGATGTTGTGTCACCAACTCAGGAAAGGTGAAGGATGGGAGGGGAAAGCTGGTCCTGGACCCAGTGGGGGAAAATGGGGCTTTTGAGGAATTCCACAGGTGTTTATACGAATTGGAGCCCCTGGCAGGGGGAGGGGAAATGCAGAAATTTTTGGATGGGCTGGAATTCCCCACAATGGAGGAGGATTTGTTAGAGGGGTTGGGGGCACCCATTGGACTGGTGGAGGCGCTGGAGGGTATGCGGGTGATGCAGGCAGGGAAGGCCCCAGTCCGGATAGGTTCCCGGTGGAATTTTATAAGATGTTTTCGGAGTATCTGGGACCCCTGATGGTCAGGGCATATAGTGTAGTGAGGGAGAAAGGGGAGCTTCCTGCTACATTATCCCAGGTCTCGATATCCTTAATTATGAAGGATAAGGACCCGGAGCAGTTTGGGACTTATCGCCTGATCTCGCTGCTGAATGTGGACGCCAAACTGCTGGCAAAGATCTTAGCCTCGCGGTTCGAGGACTGTGTGCCAGGAGTGATGGGGGATGACCAGACAGGGTTGTAAAGGGGAGGCATTTGTCGACGAACGTCAGGCACTAATTGAATGTGATTATGATGGGACAGGAGGTGGAGGTCATTATGGATGCGGAGAAAGCCTTTGATTGGGTAGAATGGGAATATTTGTGGGAAGTACTGGGATGGTTCAGGTTTTGGCAGGGGTTTGTGGGTTGGGTCTGGTTGCTATATAGGGCGCCGGTAGCAAATGTGAGGACGAATCAGGTGAGCTCGGAGTATTTTGGGCGAAAGTGAGGCACAAAGCAGGAATTCCCACTCTCCCCGTTGCTTTCCCCCTGCTGATATAGCAATTGGCAATGGCGCTTAGAGCGTTGACGGGTTGGAAGGGATAGAGTGAGAGTGGGGGTGGGGGTGGGGTTGGAGCATAGAGTTACGTTATACGCGGATGATATTTTACTTTACATTTCGGACCCGTTTGGATAGTTTTAGGGCGATTATGAACATCTTGGATGAGTTTGGTTGGTTTTCCGGGTATAAATTAAACATAGGAAAGAGTGTGGTTTTCCCAATTCAAGTAAGGGGACAGGAGGGGAGGCTGGAGAAGCTGCTGTTTAAAGTGGTGGGGACAAACTTTAGATGTTCGGGCATTCTGGTGGCACTGGGATGGGAACATTTTCACAAACTGTACCTGCGCGGTTGGTTGAGGATGAATGATGATTTTAAGAGGTGGGATGTGCTCCTGTGTCACTTGGGGGGGGGGTGGTGCCAACCGTGAAAATGACGGTGACCCAGGCAGCACGGTGGTGCAGTGGTTAGCACTGCTGTCCTGCTGTCTCACGGCGCCGAGGTCCCAGGTTCGAACCCAGCTCTGGGTCACTGTCTGTGTGGAGTTTGCGCATTCTCCATCTGCCAAAGGGCAGCACGGTAGCACAAGTGGATAGCACTGTGGCTTCACTGCGCCAGGGTCCCAGGTTCGATTCCCCGCTGGGTCACTGTCTGTGCGGAGTTTGCACGTTCCCCCCCATGTCTACTTGGGTTTCCTCCGGGTGCCCTGGTTTCCTCCCACAGTCCAAAGACGTGCAGATTAGGTGGATTGGCTATGATAAATTACCCTTAGTTACCAAAAAGGTTAGGAGGGGTTATTGGGTTACGGGGATAGGGTGGAGGTGAGGGCTTAAGTGGGTCGGTGCAGACTCGATGGGCCAAATGACCTCCTTCTGCACTGTATGTTCTATGTGTTTGCGTGGGTTTCACCCCCACAACCGAAAGATGTGCAGGGCAGTTGGATTGATGCTAAACTGACCCTTAATTCGAAAAAATGAATTGACTTCCTGTTTGTTCTCTTTTTCTTGGTTTGGGTTGCGTTTTATGTATACATTCATTAATGGCTTAATAAAAATATTTTCTTTAAAAATGACAGATTACAAAAGAAAAGCAAATTTTAAAAGTATTGCACAGTATTTGGTGCAATTGATGCTGCCTGACCCTGTATTTAGACTGAGCAGTGGACACGTATTGAACCAACAGTTAACTAATATTATATTTGTCCTCAGGTTGTTTGCAGTACAGGGCATTATCGGTGGAGTTCACTCCCTTCAAGCATCAGAAGATTCAAAGGTTCAAGTCCCACTCGAGAGATGCGAGTACTTAATCGACAACAATCCACAGTGCAGCGTTGAGGGAGTGCCGCACTGTCAAAGGTGCCTTTATTCTGATGAGACGTTAAACCACACACGATTTGCCCTTTCAGGTGAAAGCAAAAGATATCAAAGCATGATCTCAAAGAGAAGTGTAGGCCCTTGCTCTGTGCAATTACCGGTCATGTTTCTTACACTATAACTGAGCACACTTCAAAAGAACTCAAGTAGCACTTTGGGAGGTCCTGACACTTTTGAACATTTCTGACACGTGGGCTTGAAGCATACCCAGGTTAATGAAACAATTATGTTTTCTCTATAGGCAAAGGATAGGTTTGATCACTCTTAATGCACACTGTGATGCTGGAGAGTCAGCATGCATGAAATGCCAAAGCAAGACTCTGCAGTTGCTGGTATTCAAATATAGACAAGGAAATGCTCAACAAATAAGGCAATATCTTTGGAGAGAGAAACAAAGTTAATATTCCACATTGAAGGTTGATTAACCTTCATCGGGACTTTCTGATGAAAAGTCATCAACCTAAAACTTAACTTAGTTTCTCCCGCCACTGATGTCATCTGACCCATTTAATATTTTCTAGTGTTTTGTGTTTTTATTGCCTTTTATGCTGATAGTTTAGCAATCTGATTCAGAGGAGGCACAAAGTGTACAATAATGAAAACATTCACAACAACAGGTGCAGCACGTTCAAGACTGGGTTGGACTGGTAAAGGACGCTTCTTTTTGCACCTGCTTCTTGCAAAGCCAATTTGAGAATTCTTCACTCAGCCACTCTGTGCCCAGAGTTTAACTTGTTATGTTTCAGAACACGAACATAACCTTACTTCAAGTAGGCAAAAATCACTGCCCACCCTACCATTGTGTGATGCTTGTCCCTTTATGGGCAATGCAGCAGAAAAGGGTCACTTGACTTGGGTGACCAATTGGGACTCAGAGTGGGCAATCATCCCAGGGGATGGATCACTTTTAGGCAAGAGACATGTAGGGAGCTGGCTGGCAGCTAAACAATTCTTATTAATAAATCCATTTTGTGTTCATTAATGAAGTCTGTGAAAGTGCATATTTACATCTTGTTGTTTTAATATCTTCTCCAGATCTTTAATTGTTTTTGTTGATTAGTACTTGATGTTCAACAGGTTAGATTCTTTTGAAGTCTTCATTTCTGCTTTCTTCCACTTCAGCCAAACCCTTTTGGCTTCACTTTAAGACAGGTCTGTATCCTACAAAGTGTTGACTTGTTTCTGTTGTGCAATTCTCTCGTTGCCCTCCTTGTGGGGTCTCTCAGTGCCCTCCTTGTGGGGTCTCTCAGTGCCCTCCTTGTGGGGTCTCTCAGTGCCCTCCTTGTGGGGTCTCTCAGTGCCCTCCTTGTGGGGTCTCTCAGTGCCCTCCTTGTGGGGTCTCTCAGTGCCCTCCTTGTGGGGTCTCTCAGTGCCCTCCTTGTGGGGTCTCTCAGTGCCCTCCTTGTGGGGTCTCTCAGTGCCCTCCTTGTGGGGTCTCTCAGTGCCCTCCTTGTGGGGTCTCTCAGTGCCCTCCTTGTGGGGCCTTTCAGTGCCCTCCTCGTGTACCTCAAGCCTGCACATTACACGGAGCCTCCCAGACCACCTCCTAGTCTACAATGTGAGTGAAGGTACCTTTCGAGCATTTCGCTCACCCTTCTTGTGGATTCCTACCAATGGGTCTTGCTGTGTACTCTCCGTTGTTCCCCCACTGTGTAACCGGCCACATTTTCTGATTCAACATTGATCACAGTCTGACAATATCTTCATATCTTAAATGGGTCTTTTCGTCCACAGAGGCTGATGAGTATTCCTTTTAGACTTACATTAAAACAGGATACTCAAGTGTCGGTTAGAAGCAGTGTCAGGAAAATGTAGCCTCGCCATCAGATATAAAGGTGCACTTTCACAGACGTCATTAATGAACACAAAAAGGATTTATTAATAAGAATTTTTCAGCAGCCACATGGCAGCCCCATAAAGGCTAGATTTATAATTGTCCAACTCTCATTTTATGATTGGCTAGAATTTAGGACTCCGTAAATTAGTTATTGAAGATTATATAAAGGAGTTAAAGGAGAGGGATGTAGTGATCGGCCTGTGGGTGGCACGGTAGCACAGGGGGTAGCACTGTTGCTATACAGCTCCAGGGACCCGGGTTCCATTCCCGGCTTGAGTCAATGCCTGTGGTGCGGAGTCTGCACGTTCTCCCTGTGTCTGCGTGGGGTTCCTCCGGGTGCTCCCGTTTCCTCACACCAGTCCTGAAGGACATGCTGTTAGGTGAATTGGAAATTCTGAATTCTTCCTCAGTCTACCTGAACAGGTGCCGGAATGTGACGATGAGGGGCTTTTCACAGTAACTACATTGCAGTGTTAATGTAAGCCTACTTGTGACAATAAAGATTATTATTATTACTATGGACAACACAGTCAAAAAAGTAACCTACCTGTTTGTGGCCTACACATTAATAAATAAATAGCCAGTAGCCATGGAGAAATAGCCAGGACAAGATAGAAAGAGGAAAGCGAGGGAGGATCGGGGGGTAGCAAAATCCAGCAAGAAAAAATGTGGAGCAGCAGTGAAAAAGGGGGGAAGGGGGGGGGGGGGGGGGGGGGGGGGGTGAAGACATACGGAGGATTGTGCTGAGCCAGACAGCGACAGACTGCAAATAGAGAGACCTAAAAAGAAACCTTTGTGACTGTACGATAAATGAAAACGAACAGCAATGTATATAATTTTGAAAATGCCAATAAAAGATTATTTTTAAAAAGAAAGGTTCACCTGGCTTGGGTGACCAATTGGAACTCCGAGTGGGTAATCACCCAGGAGGTGGAGCCTCTTTTAGGCACGAGACATGGAGGGAGCTGGCTGTGGCTGCTGAAAATTTCTTATTAATAAATCTGTTCAATGTTCATCAATCAAGTCTGTGAAAGTGAGGCGGCACAATGCACAGTGGTTAGCACTGCTGCCTCACGGTGCCGAGGACCCAGGTTCAATCCTGGCCCGTGTGGAGTTTGCACATTCTCCTAGTGTCTACGTTGGTCTCACCCCCACATCCCAAAGATGTGCATGGTAGGTAGATTGGCAATGCTAAATTGCCCCTTAATTGAAATTTTTTTTTAAAAAATGCATGTCTGTGAAAGTGCATCTTTACACTTTGCTAAAAAAGAAATCCGAATTTAAAAATGGAACCAAAGTAGTTCAATTGGAAGCCAGTCAGGATACATTCTCAAATCTCTCCAAATAGGGGTTTAAAAGAACAGTCAAACCACTTTGACCACATTCAATGTTGAAACCCATCACAAACTCACCATCAGCAGTTTCCATTACATTACTGTTAAAACCACGAGGAACTCCACGGACTGAGGAAACTTGCGGCCGCTCAAAGTGGGTGACGCGCTCTGAGGCACCAGTGGTCACATCTGGCGGTGCTGAGTGGTTATCTGAATAGAATGTAAAGAAAGTATTAAAACATTGGCTATGTTACCCAATGAGAACTAAACACTTGGTACATTCCATTTACAGCAGACCATTGGGGGAGATGGTGGCATGGTTGTAATGTCACTGGTCTAGTAATTCAGAGGCCTAGGCTAATATTTTGGGGACACAGGTTCAAACCCCACCAACGCAGCTGATGGAACTTAATCTCAAAAAAATCTAATCGTGACAATGAAACGATCATCAATTGTTGCAAAAACCCAACTGGCTCTCTAATATCCTTTAGAGAGGAAGTATATCTGCCATCCATACCTGGTCTAATTTACATGTGACCCCCAGATCAACAGAAATGCAGTTGATCCTCAACTGCCCTCTCAAATAGCAAGCCACTCAGTTCAAGGGCAATTAGGGATGGGCAACAAATTCTGGCCTTTCCAACAATACCCACATTCCACAAAAGGAAAAAAAGTACTTTCCCGAACAGTTTTCTCCTCACTTCTTCATGAGGAGGTACATTCAGCTGGTGGGAGCTGGCTACACTCCAGGAATTTGCCCAGCAGGTTTTCATAATCATGTTTAAATCTTGACAGCGACTGCCAGTATGCTCGTGGCACAGTGGTTAGCACTGCTGCTTCACAGTGCCAGGGACCTAGGTTCAACTCCGGCCTTGGGTGACTGTCTGGGTGGAGTTTGCACTTTCTCCCAGTGTTGCGATGGTTTCCTCCCACAGTCCAAACATGTGCAGGTCAGGTAGACTGGCCATGCCAAAGTGCCCCTTCATGTCCATAGTTGTGCAGGAATAGGGAGGGATGGGCGTGGTGGGGTATACCTGGGTGGGGTGCTCTTTTGGAGGGTGGGTGCAGACTTGATGGGCTGAATGGCCTTCTTCTGCACTGTACGGATTCTATGGATCAAGAGAGTGATCAGAACAGGGCTCAATACTTTCCTCGTCCAACATCAGCACACATTGACTTATGGGGAGGGGGATGCATTCAAAACTAGGGCCCATAAGTGTAGTTAGTCACTGTTAAATCCAGAAGGAACTCAGGAACTTAACTCAGAAATTGGTCAGAACATGGAACCTGCTACCACTTCAATACAAAAGCAAGGATGCAATGTTACAAGTGTGTAGAGCACTGGTTAGGCCACAGCTGGAACTGTGTGCGCCGCAATGGTCACCACATGACAAGAAGGGCATAATTGCTGTGGAGAGAGTACAGCGGAGATTTATAAGGAGTATTACCAGTGCTTGAAAATCGCAGCCTAGGAAAGATTGGATCAACTAGGACCGATTTCCTTAGACTAGAGGAGGCTGAGGGATTACTTAATTGAGTTGTACAAAATTATGAAGAGCCTAGATGGGGTAGATAGAATTCACTGCCTGAATTGGGGGTTGAGGCAGAAATTCTCAACTCATTTAAAAGATACCTGGATTTGCAACTGAAGTACGGATGTGGACTAAATGCTGGAAAACAGGATTAAATTGAGCAGCTAGTTTATTTTCTTTTCCTCTCTGCCTTTGGCTGACACGGACTAGACGGGCTGAATGGTCTCTTTTTGTGCGGTAACATTGTTATGGTTCTAAGTTTCAGTGCGGTGAATAGGGTGGCACATTTAAGGAGAAGCTAGACAAGTATATGAAGGAGAAAGGAATAAAAAAAGATTTGTGCAATGAAGTAAGGTGGAAGGAGGTTTGTGTGCAGTGTAAATTATGAGCACAGAATTGCTGGGCCAAATGTACTGTAAAATTCTTTTGATGAAACTTTTTTTGATTTGTACAGCAGAGCAACTCTGTAAAATACACTCACTGTATTTAGTATACAGACTAAGTCTAGGTACTCAGCGTGTAAATGTTTAACGTTTAAAACTGTTTCTCAATTGATTTTAATCTTTATCTGTTTGCGACACAGAACATGAATAAAAGTCTCATTCCATATAATGTACTAAGATCAGAAGGACTGCGCATTCACTGGAATTCCTTCCACTCAGTGACATTCTCTGTAGGTGGGCTCAATGAGCTAATACAGAAAGAGTCTAAATTGAGAACATGACATCCACAGCAGAAGGGATGCACCATTTATCTTTCGACTGGCTGACCATCTTCCACAGTAAGTATGATACAGCAAGGATTCAGCCATTCTCCCTCATGACGGCTCTTTGAAAGAGTAACTCGATTATTCTCACTCCCCTGATCCTTCCCCACAGCCTTGTAGATTTTCCACAGCCTTGCAGAATGTCCCCCTTCATGTATATGTTGCTTTTGAAAGTTACTGTTGAATTTACTTCCACCACTTTCTAGACAGTCAACTCCACATCCTAACAGGTTGCCGTGCAATTCTTCCCCCCACCCCAGCCCCCTATTCATGTCACATCTCAAATTTTGCCAATCACCGTAAACCTACGTCCCCTGGTGACTGAACCTTCTGACACAAGAAACACTTATTCATTCTTTTGCTATCAAAACTCTTCATGATTCCGAACACCTCGATCAAATCTCCTCATTACCGTCTCTACTCCAATGAGAACACAGTAAGAAGTCTTACAACACCAGGTTAAAGTCCAACGGGTTCAAATCGCTGAAACAACTACACAATGACATCAATAAGTTCCATCCCACCATCAGACTCACCATGGACTACTCTCCAGAATCAGTTGCATTCTTGGACACACTCATCTCCATCAAGGTCGGTCACCTCAGCACTTCGCTTTACTGCAAGCCCACGCATAGCGTCATGATGCTTCACTTCTCCAGCTTCCACCTTAAACACATCAAAGAAGGCATCCCCTATGGACAAGCCCTCCGTATACACAGGATCTGCTCAGACTAGGAGGAGCGTAACAGACATCTACAGATGCTGAAAGATGCCCTCGTACAAACGGGATATGGTGCTCTACTCATCGCTCGACAGTTCCAACGCGCCACAGCAAAAAAACACACCGACCTCCTCAGACGACAAACAAGGGGCACAACCGACAGAGTGCCCTTCGTCATCCAGTACTTCCCCGGAGCGGAGAAACTACAACATCTTCTTTGCAGCCTTCGACACGTCATCGATGAAGACAAACATCTTGCCACGGTCATCCCCACACCCCCCAGTACTTGCCTTCAAACAACCGCGCTACCTCAAACTATTGTTTGCAGCAAACTACCCAGCCTTCAGAACAGCGACCACGACACCACACAACCCCGCCATGGCAATCTTTGCAAGGACGTGCCAGATCATCTACATGGGTACCACCATTACACGTGAGAACACCACCCACCAGGTACGTGGTACATTCTCAGACAACGTTGTCTACCTCATACGCTGCAAGCAAGGATGTCCCGAAGCGTGGTACACTGGCGAGACTATGCAGACACTGCGACAACGGATGAATGGACATCGCCAGCAGGAATGTTCCCTTCCAGTCGGGAACACTTCAACAGTCAAGGACATTCAGCCTCTGATCTTCGGATAAGCGTTCTCCAAGGCGGCCTTCAGAACGCGCGACAACGCAGAATCGCCGAGCAGAGACTTATAGCCAAGTTCCGCACACATGAGTACAGTCTTAACCGGGACCTTGGATTCATGTCGCATTACATTCACCCCTCACCATATGGCCTGGGCTTGCAAAATCCTACCAACTGTCGTGGTTTGAGACAATTCACACCTCTTTAACCTGTGATTATCCCTCTCTCCAGTTGCTCCATCTGGACCTGTAGACTTCATTACCTGGTGTTGTAAGACTTCTTACTGTGCTCACCCCAGTCCAACGCCGGCATCTCCTCTTCACCCTTCGCCAAGGTTTGGAAATCCTTACCAAAGTGTGTTGACTAAAATAGTTGAAAATACTCCAACTGGGAACTTTCAGTATCGTATAAAAGTTTAGCATAACCTCCTTGCTTTTGCACTTTTGCCAACTTTTTATAAAACCAAAAATCCCACATGCCTTTTTCGACAGCCTCTTCAACTAGTCCTGCTACCTTCAAAACTGTTTACTTTCAACCCGAGTCTCTGTTCCTACATTCTCTAATTACAATATTCTGTTTACATTGCTCTTCCTATTTTTCTCATCACAATGCACCAATTCAATATCTGCGTTAAATTTAATCTGCCATGTGTCTGCCCATTTCAGCAATATATCTGGAGTCTCTTCACTATTTATTGTATTTCTACGGTTTGTGTTGTCTGCAAGATGGCATTTAAAATTCTCTCTTCCTTGCTCAAGTGCAGATCATTTCTATAAATCAAAGAGCCATGATCCTAACACCGACCCCTAGGGACATGACTGTACATGTCCCTCCAGTCTGAAAGACAACTGTTCATCGCTTTCTGACGTATGCAGCCACTGATATCACGTTTAGTCCCATGGCTTCAATTCTGTTAATAAAGCTATTATGTGGTAATTTAGCAAATGCCTTTTGAGAAGTCCCTCTGCATTTCAACCACATTACATCAAACCTCGCCACCATTTAAAAAATTTAATCAAGTTAGTCAAACACAATTTGCCGTCAACAAATTTATCAATTGTCAGAGAAAACAATTTTGTCTCTCAAAGTTTTTCCACCATGCTGCAGGCTGACTGGCCAGCAGTTGCTGGTCTTACCCTTTGCTCCACTTTTGAGCAGGAGTCATGCATTTCTAAACCTCCAATCCTCTCTCATCCGTATCCAAGGATGATTAGAAGGTTGTCCTGCAATTTCCATCCTTGAATCTCTCAGCATCCCTTCCTTTTAAAAAAAATAAATTTAGAGTACCCAATTCATTTTTTCCAATTAAGGGGCAATTTAGCATGGCCAATCCACCTAGCCTGCACATCTTTGGGTTGTGGGGATGAAACCCACGCAAACACGGGGAGAATATGCAAACTCCACACGGACAGTGACCCAGAGCCAGGATCGAACCTGGGACCTCAACGCCGTGAGGCAGCAATGCTAACCACTGCGCCACCGTGCTGCTTCAGCATCCCTTCCTGACTTTAATAACTTGAGCACCACTAACCAATTTTAATTTTTTTATTATTTCATAAGATGTTTGTGTTGCTGGCCACGGAGTGGATTTCTCAGCAATTTCAGAGGGGCAGTTAAGAGTCAACCACATTGCTGTGGGTCTGGAGTCACATGTCAGCCAGACCAGGTAAGGGTGGCGGATTTCCTTCCCTAAAGGGCATTAGTGAACCTTTTTACGATAATCAATGATAGTAACATGGTCATCATTACTGAGGCTAGCTTCATTGAATTGGACTTAAATCCCACCAGCTGCTGAGGTGGGAGCATAACTCGTGTCCCCAGAGAAATAGACTGGTGCTCTGGGTTACTGGTCCACAGAGTCCCTACAGTGCAGAAGGAGGCCATTCAGCCCATTGAGTCTGTGCTGACCTTTTGAAAGAGCATCCTATATCTTGGCCCACTCCCCTGCCCTATCCCCACCTAACCTTCCCACCTTTGGACCGTGGGAGGAAACCGGAGCATCCCATGCAGACACTGGGAGAACATGCAAACTCCACACAGTCACCCAAATTGACCCTGCGTCCCTGGCACTATGAGGCAGCAGTGCTAATCACTGTGCCACTCTAACACTGCACTATTGTTCCTCTTTATCCAGTTTCAATCAATCTACTTTCACTACCCTCTCCTCCTTCACTCTAACATTATGAGCATCCTCCTCTTTAGTGAAGAAAAGTATAATTCAAGTCCACAAGCATTACTCTCTGAAGTTATTGTATCTTTCTACAAAATTTGCCTTAAAATCTGCTCCGTCCTCCTTTTCACAATTTGCTTCCGTATTGTATACATCCAGCAGTCTAATAGCTCCTGTATTGTTCCCTAATTCAAACCAAATAATACAGGAGCTCTTGAAAATAAAAATATCCACCCACACACACGGCAGATATAAATCAAAGCTGAACTACTCAAGTGTGACTTTTTTTAAATTCCAAATCTCAGCAATGATGCCATAGTCTGAACAATGGGGAGCACAAAGCAAACAGGAAGGCGATTTCATATGGAAAGGAAAAAGGAAACACAAAGATACTACCTCAACATCCTCTTCAATTTTCTCCACTTCCAATCTTACATGGCGAACACAAGATGGATAATCTGATAATCTCTTTACAACTGCCAGGTATCCAGTATTTTGCACAACTCCCATACCCATGCTTCTTTCACCCCCCCCCCCCCCCCCCCCGAAAACCCTTTTTGAAATACCCATGTTTTCATCACTTGTTGATCGTATCGTTGAGCATGGATTTTTTTCTTCAGAGAAAATAACTGAAAGCAACTATTTTGCATCAGCACTTCTTATATTTCATGAACAATTTAAGAAACAGAGCAGAGCAATCCCACAACCAATGGATGAGACCTAAACTCTGCAATCCTGCCCCATCGAGTTGTGAATGGTTGTGGACAATTAGACAACTAAGGGGAGGAGGTGATTCCACAAAGACCTCCTCCTCGTCATCAATGATCAGGGAGCCCAGTACATCTGTGCAAAAGACAAGGCTGAAGCATTCGCAACAATCTTCAACCAGAAGTGCCGAGTGGATGATCCATCTCAGCCTTGTCATTGAGGTTGCCGGCATTGCAAATGCCAGCCTTCAGCCAGTGCGATTCACTCCACTTGATATCATGAAACGACTGAAGATATTGGATACTGCAAAAGCTATGGCCCTGACAATATTCCAGCAGTCGTAACGAAGACTCATGCTCCAAAACATGCCGGATGTCTAACCTAGCTGCTCCAGTACAGCATCTGCATCTACTCCGGCAATGTGGAAAATCTTCCTGGTATGTCCTGTTAGAAAATCAGGACAAATCCAACCCAGCCAATTACTACCCTGTCAGGCTCCTCGTAATCATCAATAAAGTGATATACGGGGTCATCAACAGCACTATCAAGCGATATTTACTTGAAAAAGAGGAAAAATTTGTACAGACTGTATAGTTGATTGCTGGAAAGTACGTTTCCCGGGGTGTTTATTCACTGTAACCAGTTTTAATACAAGTTTGTAATAAAATATATTTTTCAAAAAGAGGTATTTACACAGCAATAACCTGCACACTGACATTCAGTTATGTCAGGGTCGCTCAGCTCCTGACCTCATTCCAGCCTTGGACCAAACATGAAAAAAAGAGCTGAACTCCGGGGCACGACGGTGGCGCAGTGGTTAGCACTGCTGCCTCACAGCACCAAGGACCAGGGTTTGATCTCGCCCGGATCACTGTCCGTGTGGAGTTGGCACATTCTCCGCGTATCTGTGTGGGTCTCACCCCCACAATTCAAAGATGTGCAGGCTAGGTGGATTGGCCACGCTAAATTGGTCATTAATTGGGAAAAACGTAATTGGGTACATTACATTTATATTTTTAAAAAGAGCTGAACTCCAGGGGGGATGAGAGTGACTGTCCTTGACATCAAGGCAGAATTTGACCAAATGTGGTATCAAGGAGTCCCAGCAAAGCTGGAGTCATTGTGAATCAGAGGGAAAACTCTCCACTGGCTGGAGTCTAACCTAGCGCAAATGTGGTTGTGGCGGCTGGAGGCCAATTGTCTCAGTCATAGATTCATATCATAAAATCCCTATCATATCATAAAACAGTGCAGAATGAGTTCAGTCAGCCATCGAGTCTGCAACAACCCTCTAAAAGAGCACACCACCCTAACCCACTTCCCTGCCCTATCCCAATAACCCCTTAACATAACCTAACCTACAGTTAGTGGGCAGCACGGTAGCATGGTGGTTAGCATAAATGCTTCACAGCTCCAGGGTCCCAGGTTCTGTTCCCGGCTGGGTCACTGTCTGTGCGTAGTCTGCACGTCCTCCCCGTGTGTGCGTGGGTTTCCTCCGGGTGCTCCGGTTTCCTCCCACAGTCCAAAGATGTGCGGGTTAGGTGGATTGGCCATGCTAAATTGCCCGTAGTGTCCTAAAAAGTAAGGTTACGGGTGGGGTTGTCGGGTTACTAGTATAGGGTGGATACGTGGGTTTGAGTAGGGTGATCATTGCTCGGCACAACATCGAGGGCCGAAGGGCCTGTTCTGTGCTGTACTGTTCTATGTTCTACACATCTTTGGACACTAAAGGGAAATCTAGCATGGCCAATATATCTTTGGACTGTGGGAGGAGACCAGAGCATCTAGAGGAAACCCATGCAGACACGGGGAGAACGTACAAACTCCACAGAGACATTCACCCAAGGACAGAATTGAACCCAGGTGCTTGGCTCTTTGAGGCAGCAGTGCTAACCGCTGTGCCACCATGCTGCCCAAAGTCACAGGACTTTGTTGCAGGAGTACCTCAGAGGAGTGACCTAGGCCCAACCATCTTCAATTGCTACATCAATAACCTTCCCTCAAACATAAGGTCAAATGATTGCACAATGTTCGGGACCATTCACACCTCTTTAGATACTAAAGCAGTCTCTTCCTTCTGCAGCAAGACCTGGACAAAATGCAAGCCTGGGCTAGTAATTGCAAGTAACACTTGCACCACGCAAGTGGCAGGCAATGACCATCTCAAATGAGAGAGAATCTAAGTCATTGATATTTAATGGCATGACTATTGCCCCACGATCAACATCCCGAGGGACCAGAAACTGTACCAGCCATGCAAATAATTTAGCTACAAGGGTGTATCAATGGCTGAGATTTCTACAGAGTAGCTCATCTCCTCACTCCTCAAAATATGTACCCCATCTACAAGGCACAAGTCAGGAGTGTGACTGAATATTCTCCACTTGTCTGGATCAGTTCAGCTCCAACAAAACTGAAGAGGCTCGACACCATCAAGGACAAGGCAACTCCTGCTTGATCAGCACCATATCTACTGCCTTAAACATTCATTCCTTGCACTATGGCAGCAGTGGGTACCATCTACAAGGTGCAGTGCAGCAATTCGCCTAGCCTCCTCCAACACCACCTTCCAAACCTGCAACCTCTCATCACCTAGAAGGACAAGGGCTGCAGGCACATGATAACATCATCCTCCAAGTCTGAACATGGAACTATATTGCCTAACCTTCACTGTCACTGGGTCTACATCATTGAACTGCCTTCCTAACAGCACAGTGGGTGTTCCTACACCACATACACTGCAACGATTGATTGCAGCAGCTCACCAACACCTTCTCAAGGGCAATGAATGATCAGCTGGCTTTGCCACCACCCCATGAAAGAATTTTTAAAATCCAGACAAACTAAGATAGTCAGTAGTTAATACGCATATTGTTTTGGTTATATATTGCACTAGAAAGGCTGCCGGAGATTCACCAGCTTTGACAAAGTCACACAGATTCGAAACATTGGCTCTGTTCTCTCTCCACAAACCTGCTGAGATTGTCCAGCATTTTCTGTTTCTAGTCACCAAGATGCTGCCTGGGCTGGAGCATTTCAGCTATGAAGAGAAGCTGAGGTTCATCGCCTTAAGAGCAGAGAAGGCTGAGGGAGTATCTGATCAAGATGTTCAAAATTATTAAGGACATAGATAGGGCAAATAGGACAAAGCTTTTCCCTTTAGAGGTGTCAGTGACTAGGGGGCATAGACTTCAGGTAAGGGGCAGAACATTTAAAGGGGATTAAAGGAAAAACCTTTTCACCCACAGGGTGGTGGGAATCTAGAAGTCTCTGCCTGAAAGGGTGGTAGAGGGAGGAACCCTCAACATTTAAGAAGCATTTATGACTCGGGGGCGGCTTGTGGCACAGTGGTTAGCACTGGGACTGCGGCACTGAGGACCCGGGTTCGAATCCCGGCCCTGGGTCACTGTCCGTGTGGAGTTTGCACATTCACCCCATGTTTACGCGGGTTTCACCCCCACAACCCAAACATGTGCAGGTTAGGCAAATTGGCCACGCTAATTGGAAAAATAAATAAATAATTGGGTACTCTAAATTTATTTTTAAAAACATTTAAGAAGCATTTAGATGAGCACTTGAAACGCCACAGTATACAAGGCTATGGATCAAGTGCTGGAAAATGGGATTAGAATAGATAGGTGCTGGATGGCCGGGCTTTTGCTGTGTTAAAGATTTATCCAACTCGTGCTCCACTGAAGAACAGAAATTTTCGCATCGCACCAGTTACACAAACAAGTTGTTTTTTTAAAACTCAAAATATAAAATAAATGATTCAATATCATAGAATTTACAGTGATCAAAGAGGACATTCGGTTGTTTATTGTTGGTGGGTGTAAATTTGGGAGAAAATGTGAAAAAGGAGGAGAATAAAAATATTTTCTTAAAAAGGAGACCACTGAGTCTCACCGGCCCTTGACAGAGCACTCTACCTAAGCCCAGGCCTCCACCCTATTCCTGTAACCCAGTAACCCGACCTAACCTTCGGACACTAAGGGGCAATTTAGTGTAGCCAAAGTACTTAACCTGCACACCTTTGGACTGTGGGAGGAATCTCCGGAGCACACGGAGGAAACCCTCGCAGGCACGGGGGGAAAAGTGCAAACTCCACACGACAATCACCCCCAAGGCCAGAATTGAATCCGGGTCCTGGAGCTGTCAGACAGCAGTGCTAACCACTGTGCGTGTGCTGCCCATGTGTCTGGGAACAACATTATAATGGTGCCTTCTGCTCACAGGTATTTCAACTAAAACATGTCACAAAAAAACTTGTGAAAACCAATGAAACATTTAAAAAATTACATTTAAATTCACACAAAATTTATTTTTAATACAATGGACAGGCAGAATTCCTTCAAAAGAAAGACGGCCGTTACTAATAAAAGTAATTTGCATTGACTGTTTGATTTAACCACATCATTAACAGAACCTTCTCTTCAACCAAGTGCTAAAGCTTAAAACAAGGCAGCACCATGAAGCAGTGGGTAGCACTGCAGTCTCCCTGCGCCAGATCCCAGGTTCAATCCCGGCTATGGGTCAATGTCCATGTGGAATTTGCACATTCTCCCCGTGTCTGCGTGTGTTTCGCCCCCACAACACAAAGATGTGCAGGGTAGGTGGATCGGCCACGCAAAATTGCCCCTCAATTGGAAAAAATGAATTTGGTACTCTAAATTTATTTTTTTAAAAGCTTAAAACAAGTCATTCCGTCCCTTTATTTTTAAATATAAATTTAGAGTACCCAATTATTATTTTTTCAATTAAGGGCCAATTTAGCATGGCCAATCCACCAAACCTGCACATCTTTGGGTGGTGGGGGTGAAACCCACGCAGTCACGGGGAGAATGTGCAAACGCCACATGGACAGTGACCTGGGGCCAGGATTGACTGCAAGTCCTCGGCGCCATGAGGCAGCTGTGCTAACCACTATACCGCCATGCCACCCCATCCCATCCCTAATGATAAGTTTAAAATTCATGTGTACTGTGTGGTGCCAACATACAGTGCTGTGAGTGGTAAACGGATTTGTACCCACAACACTGTACATAATAGACATTCTGTTCTCAGCTGTGCCCGAATAGGCCAAGTACTTCCCTGTAAGGGAATACCCTATATCAACTCACCTTTTTCCAAAGATCCAGACTCTTTTAAAAAATAATAATTTGAGCTTTTAGCCTTCGCCACACATCATTATTAGCTTACAAAACGAGGGTAGCTTGCCCCGTCCCAGAATTTGGCATTCATGCAGGCTGGTCCCAAGAAGCATGTACGCGTTGTGTGCGTTGCACAAGTGTTATCACACAATGTGTGCGACAACATCAATAACTTTAAGATGTGCACATCATGGGATTTTGGGACCCACCAACAAGGCCAAGTCCCCTTTTTACAAGTCTGAATGAGTAGAAATCAACAAGCCAAGATAATCAGGGAATTCTTTCAGATCAGTGGAAACCAGTTAAAGGAAAATAATTTTAAGAGTCTCTCGGTATTCAGTAATTCAAGTGACAGATTGAAAGACATGCACAATATTTCGCAAAGATTCTTCATGGGAATCCACTCACAATTCGACACGGTGATGGTTCCAGGGAGGCCCGGCCAACCACACCCAAATGCTCTGGACATGCCCCAGACTTGTCAGGTACTGGGCAGCCTTCTTTGAAGCAATGTCCAAGGTTGTGAGGGTGAGGGTGGAGCCAAGCCCACAAGTGGCAGTCTTTGGGGTATTAGAGCAGCCAGAACTATTCATGGGGAGGGGAGGCCTCCCTAATCGCACGCTGAAGAATCCTGCTTGGCTGGCGATCAGCAGCGTCACCCAAAGCTGTCAGAATTTCTCCACCTTGAGAAAATCAAATTCACCAACCGGGGATTCGAAAAGGGCTTCCAAAAGACATGGAAGCCTTTCACCAACTTGTTCCAGAACCTGTTTGAAGCCAACAGCCAATAGAGAGAGAGAGAGAGAGCAAGAGCGAGAACAAGGCCACAGAGATAGGAAACTACGACAGGGACAAAGCATCTCAGGTCAGATGGGGGCCCAGCACAGGCCGAATCAACCTTGTACCGGGAGGGACCCCCGCCCAGCCCCCCCCCCCGGACAGGAAAGTTGGGGGGGGGGGGGGGGGGGTGGACAGAGACGGAGATGCGGTACGCCACAAGTAATGCCTCCCTTTCCCACCATTGCTATTCCTTTAGTTGCGGCTGACACAAATCACAAATAAGTAAGGAAAACCCTGTAAATACGCAAGACAAAGCAAGATGCGAATGAAATACCTAAATAGTAGAGGGGCAGGAGGGTTTATTTTTGAATTTTGATTTTTTTTTGGGAGGGCGCCATTCCTAGTTAATATATGGTAATTTTGTAAACTCTGTAAAAAAAACCCACAAAAATCTCAAGAAAAATATTGACACAGAGGTTAAACTGACCCAGTCAGGCCATTGCTAACATCAGAACTAGGAGTAGGAGTTGGCAATTCAGCCCCTCGAGTCTGCTCCGCCAGTCAATGCGATCATGGTTGATCTCATCTTGGCCTGACCTCCACTTTCCTGCCCGTTCTCCGTAACTCTGCAACCCATTACTAATTTAAAATCTGTCTATCTCTTCCTTAAATGTATTCAAAGTCCCAGCATATTGCTGTTTATAATAAAAAAAACAAGTTGTGGTTTCGTATTGGCATACAAGTCTTAACATTTGCTAAAGAGTCTGTCTGATGTCGGAAAACATCATTCTGGGATAGTGAATTTCACACATTCACAACCCTGTGAGAGAAGTAATTTCTCCTCATCACTGTTTTAGATCTGCTACCCTTCATCCTAAAACTATGACCCCGAGTTCTAGATTACCCCACAAGAAATATCCTCTCTACATCTACTTTGTCAATCTCCATCATCTTATGTACCTCAATTAGATCTCCTCTCATTCTTCTAAACTCAAGAGAGTAGGCTTGAACTGCTCAATCTCTCTTCATACAGCAAACCCCTCAGCTCTGGAATCAATCTAGTGAATCTCCTCTGAGCTACCTCCAATGTAACTACATCCCTCCTCAAGTAAGGGGACCAAACTGCCCACAATATTCTAGCTGTGGTCTCACTAATGTCTTGTATAGTTGCAGCAACACTTCCCTACTTTTATACTCTATTCCTTTAGCTATAAATGCCAAAATACCATTTGCCTTCCTCTTACCTGCTGTACCTGCATATTAGTTTTGTGAGATTCATGCACAAGAGCACCCTCTGCATCAAAGCACTCTGAAGTTCCTCTCCACTTAGACAACAAGTTGCCTTTCTATTTTTCCAACCAAAATTGATTATCTCACACTTATCCACGTGCCGGGGTTCTGGCAGGAAACAGCATTTCGACAGCACTTCAGTTTATTGGTATGTGAGTTAAGTTTAATGAGGTAAAGCGATAAAGCAGAGAAACAACCAAAAATACTGAGCCAACTGTTTTTGATATTATGTTCTAAAGGGTTGCCAGCTTGCTTCCACGCAAAAAGAAATCGGCATTTGCTGGTTGGCATTTCAATTTGCAGTCACTCGCAGTGCAATCCATCATGCAGATTCTAATCACAAAGCAGCCACATGGATGCTGCCGTTCTATCCACTTTGAGAAATACATTGGCCTGGATTCTGTGATCAGTGGCGAAGACATGGCCCTCGCTTTGTCAATTTCCAAATTACATTGATCAATTCTCAGACAAGAAGCCAGGAAGAAAACTATACTGTTTACCCTTTTGTGTTTTTTATACATTTTTACAGAGAACAAAATAAAGATTGAAACATACAGTTTAGAAATAGATCATGAACAAACTTTCAAAACATTAAATTTACCGCATTAAGTTGGAAAATCTGACACTATGCAAATATCAAATGTGTTTTCCGACATCAGACAGACTCTTTAGCAACTGTTAAGACTTAGTATGCCAATACGAACCCACAACTTGTTTTTTTATTATAAACAGCAATATTACAGTAAAAAGGGGGAAGTTCTAATCAGTTCGGTGATTTCTAATTGACTGCCATCAGTGGGGACTTCAACAGTTAACGAAGCATAAAATTACTGACAGCAACTTCTGGACTTCCATGTTCAGCTGCATTTTGTGTGGACCCCAGAAGGTGCTGACAGTTTCAGGAGAGCAATGACGGCAATTGGTGACGGTTTTGCCATCATTACAACCGTAAGATCCAGCCCACTATATCTAGTGCAAATGAAAAAGTCATCAATTGCAAGACCACAGATTTATTTTTTTAAATTTAAAAAAAATAAATTTAGAATACCCAATTCATTTTTTCCAATTAAGGGGCAATTTAGCGTGGCCAATCCGCCTGCCCTGCACATCTTTAAGTTGTGGGGGTGAAACCCATGCAAACACGGGGAGAATGTGCAAACTCCACACGGACAGTGACTCAGAGCCGGGATTGAACCTGGGACCTCGGCGCCGGGAGGAAGCAGGGCTAACCCACTGCGCCACCGTGCTGCCTCCACAGATTTATTTTTAAAACGTTCATTAAAAACCAGTGCAAACAATTTTAAAGACAGCCGGAAAAAAATCACCCTAATTCATCTCCAGCACACATTTTTGATAGCAGTACTAGTTATAAGAACCCCACAAGGCCTTTACAATAACATTTGCCTTGGTGGTATGATACACATACATGTTTGGTCTGTGAATGGGCACAATACTAGTTGCATTATATCAATCAACTCAGTCATAATACAAGCACACACATTAACTGCAATCCTCACTTTGAACAAAATAAACAAAAACAAACTATCCTTTGTTCTTGAAAAGCCACAACACAAGCAAACAATGTACACAGCTTTTACAGCTAAGAAGCGGAAGGAAGGTCAATAAAAGTTTGTGAAAGCAACATACAATCTGAATGAAGATGCAAACTTTCAGATGGATTTATTCATGTCTTGTTGAAGTTGTCGAAGACATAAGTAAGGCCACACTTGGAATACCATGTACAGTTCTAGTCACCCTGTTATAGATAGGATATTAAACTAGAAAGAGTGCAGAAAAGATTTACTAGGATTCTACCGGGACTTGATGGTTTGAGTTACAAGGAGAGGCTGGATTGACTGGGACTTTTTTCTCTGGAGTGTAGGAGGCTTAGAGGTGATCTTACAGAGGTCTATAAAATAATAAGGGGTGCCGATATAGTCAACATCTTTTCCCAAAGGTGGGGGGAGTCTAAAATTAGAGGGCAAAGGTTTAAGATGAGAGGGGAGAGATACAAAAGGGTCCAGAGGGACAATTTTTTCACACAGAGGGTGGTGAGTGCCTGGGGAATGAGCTGTTGGACGCACTAGTAGAGGTGGGTACAATTTTGTCTTTTGCAATGCATTTAGACAGTTAAATGGGTAAGATGGGTATAGAGGGGTATGGGCCAAATGCGGGCAATTGGGACTCGCTTAGTGGTTAAAAACTGGGTGGCATGGACAAGTTGGGCTGAAGGGCCTGTTTCCATGCTGTAAACCTCAATGACTATGTTTGGCTGAAAGGCAAAGAAAATTGCTAACAATGAACATGATCGAGACTGGGAAACTGTGCATTTCATTCCCAAATCGAAACAGTTAATATAAATTATGAACAGCAGTAGCCCCAGCATTGAAACTTGTGTGTCACCACTTTCCACCTTCTGCTGTTCTGAATAGCTACCTTCGCCAGCTGTCTATTGTGCAATTTGTCCCCTCACTTCAGATGTTCTGATGTTATTTATTAGTCCAGAAGGTGGCACCTTGCCAAAAGTCTTTTGGAAATCTTTACCCTGTCTACCCTCCCAGTTACGAAGTCAAGCAAGACTTCCTGCCTTGGAAATCCATGCTGATTATTCATGGTTATATTTTGGATTCTGGATGTTTTTCTATTTTCCTCTGCACCAGGAATTTTATTATTTTTTCCTACCATAGACATTTAAAAAAATAAATTTAGGGTACCCAATTATTTTTTTTCAAATTAAGGGGCAATTTAGTGTGGCCAATTCACCTATCCTGCACATCTTTTTCAGTTGTGGGGGTGAGACCCAGACACAGGGAGAATGTGCAAACTCCACATGGACAGTGACCCGAGGCTCGGTTCGACTTTGGGACCTCGGCGTCGTGAGGCAGCAATGCTAACCACTGTGCCACAGTGCTATCCCGCCTGGGAACTAACAATTACAGAAAAACTCAGCAAGGACAATCCTGAAGGAACTTTAAAAATATGTGGATACTTCAGGAGACTGAAGGATGCTTGGCTATGGAAAATGAGCACACAATGCCCATGTTGTAATGGATGATTCTACAATAGTTCTTTTGCTGTGTGCACGACAGTGTTATCTTTTAATGACAGAGAGGGAAGTGCTATTTAAAGCTGTTCCCACTCAGTGCATTACAGTCAGCAAACTTTTCACCATAAAGGGAAGTGTAGATGTTCCAAATAAATTTGCACTCTGCCTTTAGAACTTGAACTATTACCAGTTTTCCAACCTCCAACACATGCAAGAAATCCAGGTTTCTCTCAAATAGAAGACCCCCAAAATGGATTGTCGTAATTACCAGTTTCATTTTAAATATTTTAAATGTTGTAAATATTTACTCTCTAAATTGAAGGGGGGGGGGGTAGCTTTTATTTTGGACATCATCAGGAAATTGAGTTCAAAGCACGTTAGATAAATTAAGCTTCAAGTTTCCACCAAAATTTATTTCCATAATCACAAACATAAAATAAGGCACTGTAACAGTACCTAATTTTCTTCTCTTCTTTCCAGTAACAAATATTTTTTCATCTATTTGACAAGTGGTAACCTGGCATAGTTTATTCATATACCTAAAACTGGGCTACTAACAAATCATCCAGACTTGCTTTGTCGCAGGCTTCAAAAGCTTTGAGTCATCAACACGAAACGTTAGCTTCCTTCCCTCTCCACAGATGCTGTCAGACCTGCTGAAATTGTCCAGTATTTTGTGTTTTTGTTTCAGATTCCAGCATCTGCTATAGTTTGCTTTTATTTTAAAAATAAGGAGTCGTCGTCCCCCCCCCCCCCCCCCCCCAAATTTAGGATGGAGAGGAGGAATTTCTTCTCTCGGATGGTCGTTAATCTTTGGAATTGCCAACGAGCAGGGGAGGGTTCAGTATGAAGGGTTATAGGGAGGAGGTCAGCAGGAAAGTGGAGTCATGGCCACAGTAATATCAGTCATATCATCTGAATGGCAGAGCAGACTCGGAGAGACAAATGGTCCACCACTGCTCCCAATTCTTAGCATCAGCAACTCATAGCAAGACCTTTCCAGTTCATACAAATTCTCCCATCTCAAATCATGTATTCAAGTAACTAAAACTCTTCATTCTGCTTTAAGAATGAAGTTGTACTTTCCAAAACTCCAAACTTTAACTTAACAACTTTTTCCTCACCATTGGAAAATGTCAGTACAAATCCTAAAATAACATACTAATGTAGGATTAGTACTAGATCTATAAATTCATGTGGTTAGGAGAAAGTTTTTGACACAAAAGTTGTCCTCCAAAGAATCCTACAAATGGCGGCTAAAAGGAAATAAGATGGGCAGCATGGTGGCGCAGTGGGTTAGCACAGCTGCCTCACGGCACCAAGGTCCCAGGTTCAATCCCGGTTCTGGGTCACTGTCAGTTTAGAGTTTGCACATTCTCCCCGTGTTTGCGTGGGTTTCGCCCCCACAACCCAAAGATGTGTAGTGTAGGTGGGTTGGCACGCTGAATTGCCCCTTAATTGGAAAAAGATTAATTGGGTACTCTAAATTTATTTTAAAAAGGAAATCAGATCACTGAAAAAATCTAAAACGACATAAGTAATGGGAGGAAAAAAAGGAATAAGTTTAATTTACTAGAAAAATATGCAAACAGGGCTGAAAAAAGGATGAGCACAAGCATTAGGTTCCAAATGATAACTTCTTTCAGTTACAAGGACGACACAAACAACATGCTCTCTTTCAATCATGATAACCCAAGTAAAATTGATGACTTCAATATAAAGGAGCAGGAATTCCTAACAGTCAAAAAGGTAATAAAACAAGTCAGTTCCTACAAATAGATGGTGTTTCTCCCACTGCACTGAGACACAGAACAGAAGACATGTGAGGCACTGATCGAGATAATGAATATTAGGGAAGTCCAGAAAACAGGAAAGAGAAGTAATAGGGAGGAACATTAAGCATGCAAACTTGGTGGAAAGGGAGTGTAGGGGAGCTGGTTTGTATGTGTTCATAGGATGAGGGAATCGCTGGCTAGGCCAGTATTTATTGTCCACCCCTTATTGTCGTTGAGAAGGTGGTGGTGAGCGGCTTCTTGAACTGCTGCAGTCCATGTGGAGAAGGTGCATCCACTGTACTGTTATTGAATTCCAGGATTTTGACCCAGTGACAGTGAAGGAATGGCAATATAGTTCCAAGATTGCCACACCCAACAGCAGCATCCTCATGGAAAAATGTAACAGAGAGATATGCGGTATCTGAAAATATAATATAGTCAGTATGGATTTGAAAAACGAAGACCATGCTTGATTAACATAATTGGAATCCAACGATGTAACAGAAAAGTGTAGAACGGGTAAATGCAGCAAATGAAACTTATTTGTAGTTCCAAAAAGTCTTTGATAAAATACACATAGTAGGCTCATGACTAATGTCAGAACATGTAGCATTAGGGCACAAGTTGCAGAAATGGAAAGCAAGCTGGTTGCAGACCAGAAAACAGAGAATAGAAATTAGAAGTAATTATTCTGGTTGGCAAACACTGGGAAGTGGAATTCTACAAGCCTGGTCACTATTTACATATAAAATTCAAACTGGGAAATCAAAGTACAATTTAAAATTAGCAGATGACACCTGATTGCTGGTGTGGTGAATGCAGAAGAGAATGCTGACAAAATACAGAAAGACATTGATAAATGCGCAGAATGGGCAAAAACAATGAGGCAGCATATCTTGGGAGGAAGAATAAGGAGGCCACACAGTCCTTGGAAAAGAAGTGCCTAAATGGGGGTCAAGAAAATAAATATCCCATTTACATATTGACAAATAATTAAAAGTAGCAACATAGGTTAAAAAGCAAACTAGGCACTGGGGTTATTTTCAGAGGGACAGAATTGGAAAGTACAGAGGTTGTGTTGAACTTCCAGAGAACCTTGGTAAGGCCATATATGGATGGGCAGCACGGTGGCGCACTGGTTAGCATTGCTGCCTCAAGGCACCGGCGCCCCAGGTTCGAACTTGGCTCTGGGTCACTGTCCGTGTGGAGTTTACTCAATCTTCCCGTGTTTGTGTGGGTTTCGCCTCCACAACAGAAAGATGTGCAGGGTAGGTGGATTGGCCATGCTAAATTTTTTAAAAGGCGATATATGGATTACTATGAAGTGTGGGAAAATGGGAGAAAGCCCCAAAATGGTAGGTGATTAGAAAGCATTTCTTCACTCCGGTGCAGGCAACACTCAAACCTTGTGCTGCTCGTCATTATATTGATTGCAGCACCCAGCCAGGGCAAACCTGGGTAGGGGGCATAAAATTGTGAGGGGCGAGAATGAGCACTGTGTTAATTAAAACCAAGCTGTACCTTTTCAAGGAGCAGGTGCTGAACTTCACTCCACAAGTGACTTTGACATGGGAAAGATGCATGTATGACACAGCACAATAGGAAGAGGGCTCCAAGCACTGTAGCTGAGGACCTGGATGCACTGCTGAATGGAATGATCTCTTGCCCGTGCAGGTCAAGGTTAAGAACGCATCTTCAAGGGCAGCATGGTGGCGCAGTGGTTAGCATTGCTACCTCACGGCGCCAAGGTCCCAGGTTTGATCCCGGCTCTGGGTCACTGTCCGTGTGGAGTTTGCACATTCTCCCCGTGTTTGCGTGGGTTTTGCCCCCACAACCCAAAGATATGCAGGGTAGGTGAATTGGCCACACTAAATTGTCCCTTAATAGGAAAAAATGAATTGGGTACTCTAAATTGTTTTTTAAAAAACGCATCTTCAAATGCCACTGACCCCACAACTTGCCTCACAAACTGCTCAATGTTCCCCAGCCTCATCTCTCACTCCAACCAACCATCGCCATGACTCACACCTCACATTTACACTTTCCTCACCCTTGCAACTTAATAGTGCTACAAGCCTTACACCCACGTCTCTCAACTTGCACACAATGCCAGCTATTCCACCATGACAGCCACACCATCCAAACAGATTCCACCATACTCACTGAGGCCCTCCCCTCTCTCTTGTGAGGACAACGTGGTTTAAAACTGAAGGCAACAGCAGATAACCAGTGGGGAACCTGCACAGCAGTATGTCCTTTCCCGAGGAAACTGGGCTTGCCATCTTTGCAGTGGCCGTGACTCAGATTGTGGGGTTGAAGCAAGGGGCTGAAAGGATCAAAGAAATGATGGTATGTTCAAACGATCCTGTTTCTCACATCCCACTTCTCCATCAACACACAATCTCTTCTGATTCCCATGTTGTACATGGTGAAGTCTGCACTCACCCTTGCTTTCACCCTCTTCCATCACGGTAAATTTACCATTCTGCTTTTCTTCTTTCAGATACCCATTATATCACCCTGCCAGGCTCTTCCCACTCAGGCACCACGGCATGTGAAAAAGTGGCAAATGATGAAACACCGTCATTCACTCCCACATTCACAGCCACCATCTCAGATAGCACAGGGTGACATCTGCATCTGGTGTGTTCCCAGGCAGGAATGGCCTGCAGTCAGGGCAGGAGAAAGGATAGCACAGGTGCCAGCTCACCACAGGGTTATGTTGCACAAGAGTTTATCATAGAATTTACAGTGCAGAAGGAGGCCACTCGGCCCATCGAGTCCGCACCGGCTCTTGGAAAGAGCGCCCTACCCAATGTCAACACCTCCACCCTATCCCCATAACCCAGTAACCCCACCCAAAACTAACGGCAATTTTGGACACGAAGGGCAATTTATCAGGCCAATCCACCTGACCTGCACATCTTTGGACTGTGGAAGGAAACCGGAGCACCCGGAGGAAACCCACGCACACACGGGGAGGATGTGCAGACTCCGCACAGACAGTGACCCAAGCTGGAATCGAAACTGGGACCCTGGAGCGGTGAAGCAATTGTGCTATCCACAATGCTACCGTTCTGCTACTGAGGACTTTGAACGGGTGGGGTACAGGAAAGTGCTGGTGGTTATGTTTGGTGCCAAAAGGCTGTGGGAAAGTCTGCTGTCACTGGCAAGGAGCATTGGAGAATCTGCACCAAATTTCCACAGGGCTTTGCTCAGAACTTTGAGAGTCCATCCTTTCCAGTGTGGACATGGTGGTCAACTTGGCGAGAACATAGAACATACAGTGCAGGAGGTCATCATTCGGCCCATCGAGTCTGCATCGACCCACTTAAGCCCTCACTTCCACCCAATCCCCATAATACAATAAACCCTCCGAACATTTTTGGTCACTAAGGGCAATTTATCATGGCCAATCCACTAATCTGCATGTCTTTGGACTGTGGGAGGAAACCGGAGCATCCGGAGGAAACCCACACAGACACAGGGAGAACGTGCAAACTCCACACAGACAGTGACCCAGCGGGGAATCGAACCTGGGACCCTGGCGCTCTGAAGCCACAGTGTTATCCACTTGTGCTACCGTGCTGCCCAGATAAGGTTTGTGGACCTCACCCATGGTGCTGTCTTGATGGCTGATCTCTCAGCTTTCATGCCCAATTTCAGAGTGCAGTAGAAGCTCAAATGTCAGTCACGCAAGCTCAGATTGCTGCCCTGCAGACTCAGCCTGTTACCATTGTGGCTGCAGATACCATGGAACGCCATCATGGTCCCACAGTCTAGAAAGCTGTTCCGCAACAAGCTAACAGGGTTGCTAAGGCACAACCCCAGGTGGAGTGGCAGTGACTCTTCAGATGTTGAACCTGCTGTCCACCTTCCAGATGAAAGTATTTGTCTTCTCACCACTGCCTCTATGCCCTTACTGTTACCAATCTTCCAGCCAGCCCAGACTGCTGACCCTGACGCTGAGATTCTCCAAAGCTGGGCTTTCTCCGGTCAGAGCTGCTGGAAGTCATCCTGTAAAGTCATCTGCAGTCTATTCCATTGAGCCTTCAGTCAGCTATTCCACAACCATTGGGAGGGCAGTGTCTAGGCACACTAGGCCTAGGACGCTATGGTAGCTTTTACGTCAGCAGATTGGGTGAAAGGATGCTGTGATGGTCAGTGACAGAGACATGTTAAGGTGTAGGAGTATTGTTGAATAGGGAATTAGGGTTGTGTTCACTGACGGATAAGTTTAGCACAGGCATCTTAGCTGAAAGGGCATATGTTTGCTGCTATCACCTTTGCTGTTCGCCATTCACCTGGTGGAATAGGCTGTGCTCTTATGGTAGAGAGGTTTACAGGATACAGCAAATCATGATGCACTCCGGCGGGTACTCCAGGGTTCCTCCAGGCAACATAGAACATAGAACAGTACAGCACAGAACAGGCCCTTCGGCCCTCGATGTTGTGCCGAGCAATGATCACCCTACTTTAAACCCACGTAACCCGTATACCCGTAACCCAACAATCCCCCCATTAACCTTACACTACGGGCAATTTAGCATGGCCAATCCACCTAACCCGCACATCTTTGGACTGTGGGAGGAAACCGGAGCACCCGGAGGAAACCCACGCACACACAGGGAGGACGTGCAGACTCCACACAGACAGTGACCCAGCCGGGAATCGAACCTGGGACCCTGGAGCTGTGAAGCATTGATGCTAACCACCATGCTTACCGTGACGCAAGTGTTGCTTGAGCAATGGTCACCCAAGTGGTCAATGACATTCCTTGTAACCACTATGTGAAGTCTTACAACACTAGGTTAAAGTCCAACAGGTTTGTTTGCAGCTCCTTCATCAGGTGAGTGTTACATGGCATGGCTGTTACATGGATGCTTCTTGCGCACCTGCAGTTGGTTGTGCACCAGAGTAACGAGTGAAATAGTCAGTGGGTAGTCTTCATCACCAAATGACCACCCTCAGGTTTGACCTGCTTCTCAAATGTAGTGGTTGTCTGGAGAATATCATAAATGCTGCCAGGATACCAGACACTCAACAAGTTCAGTGACAGATAGTATGAGCTAACTTACTGGAACAATGTTGATAATGCATCATCTGGCTCTACCGTCTTTGTGCTTGTGTGAATAACCTTGCAAACTAACATATGAACACAAATACACAACTGAAATTCAGCATTAAGCTGTTTCCAGAACTCCATTCTCATTCAGGATGGCGAGAAAGGCAAAGAAAATAGGAGAGAACATACTAAAATCCCAAACAACATTGAAAACACAAAATAAACTGGTGAATTGTATGGTGATATGCCTGTGCACAGTTTTGGATATAGTTTATCTATCAATGTATATCATTATCAATTCAACCTCCAACCAGCAGGTGTCGAGAGATGTACCATGTGACTCTAGATATCCGGTAGTTGGTAGTAAGTCAATCTAGAAGATAGTCGCATTAGAAGCAGCTCCAGTAGAATTCACTGAATTCATTTACTCGCTACCGTTTGTATCATTGTTCGTTAGTTATCTTTACACGTGTTCATTCTGCTAATAAATCATCTTACTAGTCAAGGAACTAGATGTTCTGTGTGCATCTGTACTATGGCCACAACACAGAACATAATAAATTTGAGAAACAATTAAAAGTATCTTTAAAAAGTTGCCGGGGGAGGGCCAAGATCTTCAAATACAAACTGGTATAAGTTTCAACCCAGAAATAAAACATCACAACAGTATTTGTTAGCAAGGTATGGTGCCGACTGAAAGGTGCAGGAATTTCTTGATGATGCTGCGAATTATTACAAATACACCTTTTTACAAAGGGCATAGAAATATCTATAAATCTATTATTTTTTTTAAAATGATATTGTTTTCTCACCCACAAACCAAATTTCCATTAAGCAATCTGACATACTGCCCTTGAACAAACACTTCCATCGGTAAGTTATCAGTATCGAATAATATATCAAAGCAGCACAAATGTACATGCTGCAATTATAAAAAAAAAGGTTCATTCTTTAGGGCAATGCCTTGGCCAGCGTCGAGTTGCTTGGTTTAAACAATGCTTGGCAGTTAACTGTCAGTCACCATCAACTGGTGTATGCTGCATGGCAAGCCTCCATCCATCAGAGTCTACCTGCCAACCAATCAGCACTCTTTTCTCATAAATTGTTGCTCCCTTCACATTTGGTATTATAGTAAATTGTCCTGTTAAGAGCAACACAAAAAGCTTTGACAAAAAAGTAACTTTTTTTCTGCAATACTCTAAGGTCTCGACTACCAAACAACTATAAATATAAAAAGGGAAATATGATATACAAGTGTCAAGTACCAATAATATTAAGCATCAGTATGCGATGATCAGTGAGGAGCATTTTAAAAAATCTTTCAGATGACAAGTTAAAAAGGGGACCTGTTTGCCCTCTCAGACTGGCGCATGTAAAAGTGGTAAAAAAAAAACAATGGAGCTCTCCTGACCAATATGTATCTCTCAAACACCAATACCACCAAGAACAGATCAGCGGGTCATTTATCGCACTGTTTGTGAGCGCTCTCTGCGCATAAAATGGCTGTTGTGTGTGATATTTAAAAGTGATACATTGGCTGCAAGATGCTAGAAGGCATCCTGAAGTTGTAAAAAGTACATTGTAATCAAAGTGCTGTTTCTTTTACAATATGCTGTCGCGGCATTGAACTATTTAGTGCGAGCAACTTCGAACTACACTAGGCATTATTTATTTGAGGCATATAATAGAAGATCAATAACCCTGACATATATCTAATCAAATCTTCTCAACCTGACTCTGCACTACTCAGTTGCTGCTAACAACATTAATTTAGACAATAGTTACTGTTTGTTTCTCATAATACTGTAGAGGAAGTAAAATTAAATAAAGGTTTACTGACCTAACTGGGTATGCGCCATGAGGTCAGCTAGTGAAGCAGTAGGTTTCCCTCCTACATGTGATGAGGTGGACGATGCAGAAGATGAGGTGGAGGAGCTCTGGATAACCTTGTTAAGCCAGTGCTCTACGTTCAAATGGCCCTGGTTTGGAGTGGACGTGATCCGGCCCTGGCGACGGAGTGAGCCCTCATCTTCCGATGCTGAAGATGTGTCTGCATTCAATATAATACTAATGTTAGGACAGTGTAGTCTCTACTCTATTACACTCAGTAACACAGCCTCACAGGGAGAATTTCACACATGCAGCACAGAGGATTTGCATCCCACAAATAGCCTGGCTGAGTAACTCCTGACAAGAACACAATTTTTAGTCCACAGATCCTCATTATGAACTCTTCATATTACACAAGCAACATAAAAACAATTTTAAAACTGGACATAAATATTAATAGGAGCACGAATTTTAAGGCTGGGTGGATTGTACAATATCTCACAAGGAATGTAACTTCTCCCTCCTTTAATACCTCATCTTCTCCATTGCTAGTCTTTGAGAGCAATGAAAATTATTTCATGGAGATGGCTTTCACATTATTCTGAAACCACGTTTAGAAACACTGAATCTTGAGATTTGTAACAATGCCTTTTTCTCACATTCCATCTCTTATTTGCTGTTCTATTCAAAGTTTTGTTTCCTGAACAGATATTTGTTAAACTCTCTTCATCTGTGTAATTCTTCACTAATTTCATACAATAGAAAGATTTACTATTTACCTGTGCTGTGCTCCCATTTGCTTGCATTAATTCTGTGCACACCTACTATTAAAATATGTGTTGATTTAACATTATAGAGATCTATAATGATTATAATAGAATGGCGCAAACTCTAGACATTTTCTCGACCATATCTGCAAGGCCTAATTCCTTCACCATTCAATTCAAACTGCAAAAACAATTACTTTATTACACCTCCTGAGATGGTGCAGCAATATTATTCCCTAAAGGTGTTTTTGCACAAAGAATTATCACAATGTTATTTCACTCTTACTTTTTAAGATGACATAATATATTAATATATGCCCACATGCAGAGGATGAGGGGTTATGGAAACTAAATTAAGTGGTGCTACCCATCTATCTCGCCCGCAAAGTGTGTTATAAACGCCATCTGTGATTTATTTTCCACAAAACATCACTGAAACATTTCATTGCATGTTGAGTACAGCTGATATCTTGTTCATTTTTTTAAAAATGCTTGTTTTTTCTTTCGAATGCACTTACTGCTCTGGTTGTGGCATGACAGTACTTGGTGGGACATATGATGCTGTCCTGCAAGTTTGTTTCAGTACAGTATTGGTTAGAGGCTGCAATTTAGACCATGAGGTTGCGCAGCAGGAAGGAAAAGACTATTTTTTCCAAGGTCTCCAGAATTCCCAGAGATATAGTTATTTCCCAATCCAATACTGACCGAAATATGTAACAGCTAAGTTTGGTTCTGGAGTTCGGGTCTGACTGTGTCAACCTGCCTTGTTCTCTGATCTGTGACCAACTGCGTTGTTGGAAATGTGAGTGACATACATGATTCTAGCATATTAGGTGGCTGCCTGACTTCACAAACAACAGGAAAAGTTCCCACAAGTATTAAATCGCAGATGAAACAATCAAGCAGAGTCAGAGATCTCTAAAATCAAATTATACAAAATACAAAACAGCATCTACAATGCATCCCTCAAGGCATGGGATCACCATTAGATTAGTCTTAACCTTAAAAAAAACACATAGGAACAGCACGGCGGCGCAGTGGTTAGCACTGCTGCCTCACGGCGCCGAGGAACTGGGTTCAATCCAGGTCCTGGGTCACTGTCCATGTGGCGTTTTGCACATTCTCCTCATGTCTGCATGGGTCTCCCCCCCACAACCCAAAAAGACGTGCGGGGTAGGTGAATCAGCCGCACTAAATTGACCCTTAATTGGAAAAAAAGAATTGGGTACTCCAAAAAAAATGTATGATCACATCATTTCTGTCCGTAATGTCACGTCATTGTAATCACGTGTCTACGAAATGCAACAATGCATCGCAAATACGGCTGTTAAGTTCGGTGAATAATTCATATGTTTTTAAAATATTTTTTTCTCTCTTTTATAAATTTAGAGTACATAATTATTTTTTTCAATTAAGGGGTAATTTAGCACGGCCAATCCACCTAGCCTTCACATCTTTGGGTTGTGGGGGTGAAACCCACGCAGACAAGGGGAGAATGTGCAAACTCCACACAGGATTCAAACCCAGGTCCTCAGCACCAGAGGCAGCAATGCTCACCACTGTGCCACCCCAATAATTCATATTTTTAAACTTTAAACAGAAAGGACAAGCATGGTATGAGTTTTGTTGCTTCAACACTGGAACCTGGGTTCAAAAGCTGCAGAGGTTGCAGAAAATAAAGTCTTTGCCTTTTACAAGTGTGACATGGGCCCCCTCAATATCAGCACAGGCCCACTGAAAAAATAATAATTTATGATCATTATGATGGTTCGATCCCGGCCCCGGGGTCACTATCTGTGTAGAGTTTGCACATTCTCCCGTGTCTGTGTGGGTCTCACCTCACAACCCAAAGATGTGCAGCGGAGGTGAACTGGCCACACTAAATTACCCCTTAATTGGAAAAAAAAAAATTGGATACTCAAAATTTATTTTTTTAAATGTTTTTTTAAATATATAAATCTGATCGAGAACATTTGGCTTAAGACTGGTAATCTCATTCGGATGTACCATAATGAATTGAGTGAATCTGTAAGCTTTGTGCTAGCGCCAAAAGAAAATGACAGTGAAAACTGCACGGTAGTCATAAAAATCCAAATGGTTCACTAATGTCCAGGCGTGCAACCCTTACCTGGTCCAACCAACATGTCTCCAAACCCACATTAGTGAATCTGCAGCTGGCTCTATGTTTGGCCAAGAGCGCTTAATTTCAAAACTATCATTCATTTTGGATGCAAACAGGGCTAGTTCAATGGGATAAGGGGATTTAGATGTCCAAGTGCTCAAATCACTAAAGATCGTTCACAGTGCACATGTGATCAAAAAACAAAAACACAAAGTGATCAATGGTGTCCTTTATCGTAAGGGAGTTGGGTACAAAACTGAGGACATGGTGCTTTAGTTATTTTTTGCTCTTTTAAAAATAAATTTAGAGTACCCAATTATTTTTTTCCCCAATTAAGGGGCAATTTAGCGTGGCCAATCCTCCTACCCTTTGGGTTGGGGGGCTGAAACCCACGCAGACACAGGGAGAATGTACAAACTCCATACAGACAGTGGGCCGGGATCGAATCCGGGTCCTCAGCACCGTAGGCAGCAGGGCTAACCACCGCGCCACCCTATGATGCTTTAGATATAAAATCTAAAATCAGGCTTTATCTGCAGTACTGCATTCAGTGTTGAGCGCCACACCACGGGAAGCATGTACTGGCCTGGGCTGGGGAAATGCTCACAATCATCAGAATGATACCAGGACTTATATCATTGGGACAAGTTGCCTAAAGATTTGAGAGACTGAGAAATGATCAAATTAAGAGTTTACAATGATTATGGGGTTCAAAACAATAGCCAGAGAAAACCTACTTCTTATGGTTGAGAAATCTAGAAAAAGGGGATCAACTTTAAAACTAAATAGGAGTGCAGTCAGTAACCATTTTCTTCCCCAAAGAATAACGAAAATCAAGAACAAAAAGCAGCTCAGTTGGAGTCAATTGGAATTTGATACTGAGAACGACCAATTTTTGTTAGATAAGGATATTAATGGATATAAAACAAAGGTGGGTAACACACACATCCCTCCCCCCCCTCCCCCCACACACACCCCTCCCCCCCACACACACCCCTCCCCCCCACACACACCCCTCCCCCCCACACACACCCCTCCCCCCCCCACACACACCCCTCCCCGACACACACACATACCCCCCCCCCCCCCCCCACACACATACACACACCCCTCCCCCCACATACACACATCCATCCCCCACACATAGAACATACAGTGCAGGAGGCCATTCGGCCCATCGAGTCTGCCCCGACCCACTTAAGTCCTCACTTCCACTTTATCCCCGTAATCCAATAACCCCTCTTAACCTTTTTGGTCACTAAGGGCAATTTACCGTGGCCAATCCACCTAACCTGCACGTCTTTGGACTGTGGGAGGAATCCGGAGGAAACCCACGCAGTCATGGGCAGAACATGCAGACTCCGCACAGACAGTGACCCAGCGGAGAATCGAACCCGGGACCCTGGTGCTGTGAAGCCACAGTGCTGTCCACTTGTGCTACCCAGTACATAGACACACCCCTCCCGTCACACACACACACCCCTCCCCCCACACACACACCCCTCCCCCCCACCACGCACACACACACACACACCCCTCCCCCCCACCACACACACACACCCCTCCCCCCACACACACCCCTCCCCCCCACACACACACCCCTCCCCCCCCACACACACACACCCCTCCCCCCCACCACACACACACACACACACACACACACACACCCCTCCCCCCACCACACACACACACCCCTCCCGCCACACACACACACCCCTCCCCCCACACACACACACCCCTCCCCCCACACACACACACCCCTGCCCCCCCACACACACACCCCTGCCCCCCACACACACCCCTTCCCCCCCACACCCACACACACCCCTGCCCCCACACACACCCCTGTCCCCACACACACACACACCCCTACCCCCCCCCCACATACACACCCCTACCCCCCCCCACACACACACATCCCTCCCCCACACACACACCCCCCCCTCCACACATAGAACATACAGTGCAGGAGGAGGCCATTTGGCCCATCGTGTCTGCATCGACCCACTTAAGCCCTCACTTCCACCTTATCCCTTAGTGTCCAAAATTGCCCTTAGTGTTGGGAGGGGTTACTGGGTTATGGGGATAGGGCGGAGGTGTGGACCTTGGGTAGGGTGCTCATTCCAAGAGCCGGTGCAGACTCGATGGGCCGAATGGCCTCCTTCTGCACTGTAAATTCTATGTAATCCAATAACCCCTCTTCACATTTTTGGTCACTAAGGGCAATTTACCGTGGCTAATCCACCTAACCTGCACGTCTTTGGACTGTGGGAGGAATCCGGAGCACCCGGAGGAAACCCACGCAGTCATGGGGAGAACATGCAGACTCCGCACAGACAGTGACCCAGCGGAGAATCGAACCCGGGGCCCTGCTGCTGTGAAGCCACAGTGCTATCCACTTGTGCAACCGTGCTGCCCAGTACATAGACACATCCCTCCCCCCACCCCACACACACACCCCTCCCCCCACCACCCACACACACACACACCCCTCCCCTCCCCCTCACCCCACACACACCCCTCCCCCCCACCCCACACACCCCTCCCCCCCACCCCTCCCCCCCACCCCACACACCCCTCGCCCCCACCACACACACCCCTCGCCCACACACACCCCTCGCCCCCACCACACACACCCCCTCACCCCCCACACACAACACTCCCCCCCCACCCCCCCACACACCCCTCCGCCCCCACACACACACCCCTTCCCCCCCCCACCCCACACACACACCCCTCCCCCCACCCCACACCCCATCCCCCCACTACACCCCCCACCCCCCACACACACCCCTCCCCCCCCACCCCACACACACCCCCCTCCCCCACCCCACACACACACCCCTCCCCCACCCCACACACACACACCCCTCCCCCACCACACACCCCCCTCCCCCACCCCACACCCCACCCCCCCACCCCACACACCCCCCCCCCCACCTCACATACACCCCTCGCCCCCCACCTCACACACACCCCTCCCCCCACCACACACACCCCTCCCCCCACCACACACACCCCTCCCCCCACCACACACACCCCTCCCCCCACCACACATACACCCCTCGACCCCCACCTCGCACACACCCCTCACCCCCACCACACACCCCTCGCCCCCCACCACATACACCTCCCCACCACACACACCTCCCCCCCACCACACACACCTCCCCCCCAACCACACACACCCCTCCCCTCACCACACATCCCTCCCCCCACCACACACCCCTCCCCCACACACACCCCTCCCCCACACACACCCCTCCCCCACACACACCCCTCCCCCACACACACCCCTCCCCCACACACACCCCTCCCCCACACACACCCCTCCCCCACACACACCCCTCCCCCACACACACCCCTCCCCCACACACCCCTCCCCCACACACCCCTCCCCCACACACACCCCTCCCCCACACACACCCCTCCCCCACACACACCCCTCCCCCACACACACCCCTCCCCCCACACACACCCCTCCCCCCCACACACACCCCTCCCCCACACACACACCCCTCCCCCCACACACACCCTCCCCCACACACACACCCCTCCCCCACACACACACCCCTCCCCCACACACACACCCCTCCCCCACACACACACCCCTCCCCCACACACACACCCCTCCCCCACACACACACCCCTCCCCCACACACACACCCCTCCCCCACACACACACCCCTCCCCCACACACACACCCCTCCCCCACACACACACCCCTCCCCCACACACACACCCCTCCCCCACACACACACCCCTCCCCCACACACACACCCCTCCCCCACACACACACCCCTCCCCCACACACACACCCCTCCCCCACACACACACCCCTCCCCCACACACACACCCCTCCCCCACACACACCCCTCCCCCACACACACCCCTCCCCCACACACACACCCCTCCCCCACACACACACCCCTCCCCCACACACACACCCCTCCCCCACACACCCCTACCACGCATTCACCCACGTGCCCCTCCCCACACACACCACTCCCCCCACACACCCCTCCCCCCACAGGGGCTGTTTAGCACACAGGGCTAATCGCTGACTTTGAAAGCAGACCAAGGCAAGCCAGTAGCACGGTTCGATTCCCGTAACAGCCTCCCCGAACAGGCGCCGGAATGTGGCGACTAGGGGCTTTTCACAGTAACTTCATTGAAGCCTACTCCTGACAATAAGCGATTTTCATTTCATTTCACTCACCCACACACCCCTCCCCCCACATGCCCCTCCCCCACACGCCCCTCCCCCATACCCCTCCCCCTCCCCCACACACACCCCTCCCCCCACACACACAACCCCTCCCCCACACACACACCCCTCCCCCACACACACCCCTCCCCCACACACACACACCCCTCCCCACACACACACACCCCCTCCCCCCCACACACACACCCCTCCCCCACACACACACCCCTCCCCCACACACACACACACCCCTCCCCCACACACACACACCCCTCCCCCACACACACACACCCCTCCCCCACACACACACACCCCTCCCCCACACACACACACCCCTCCCCCACACACACACACCCCTCCCCCACACACACACACCCCTCCCCCACACACACACACCCCTCCCCCACACACACACACCCCTCCCCCACACACACACACCCCTCCCCCACACACACACACCCCTCCCCCACACACACACACCCCTCCCCCACACACACACACCCCTCCCCCACACACACTCCCCCACACACCCCTCTCCCCCCAACATACCTTCTCCCCACACAACCCCTTCCCACACACAATCAAGCCCCTCCCCGTACACAGGCAACAACCTTCCTGCACACACACGCAACCTCCTCCCCGCGCACACATGCAACCCCCTTCCCGCACAGCTCTCTCCCCCCTCCACAAACACACACACCTCAGGGACAGTTTGTTAATCAGGTGTACCATTAAGTTGCAGTTCACAAGCATCACTGGCAGCAGACCAATTTGTAGTCATTCTTTGAATGATACACTGCTTGAGCAGTATGGAACATGGAACTGAAAAAATAGATCGGGGTCTAATTTTCTGTTCCAAAAGGGAATAATTCATTTAGTCAAGTCACCTTGAAATATTTTTGTTCCTCAACAATATTTTTCTGTGTGACAAACTACAAATTAACTGGGTAAGACAGTGACAGGCCTCTGCCAATGCAACTCAGCATGCAAACGTCTGAAGTGAATTCAATGAAACAGCATGACTATCATGCCCATTTACCAGCTCCAGTCCAAATTTCCAAACTTATTTCATTAATCATGTTCATCCCTTTCTGAAACTGCCCCTTCCTAAAATAATGACTGCAGACGCTGTTCACCCAATTGTTTTGTGAAGGAGGGACAGAAGACAGAAGGAAGGGCAGCACAGTGGCGCAGTAGGATAAGCACTGCTGCCTCACGGCACCAAGATCCCAGGTTCGATCCCAGCTCTGGGTCACTGACAGTGTGGAGTTTGCACATTCTCCCAATGATTGTGTGGGTTTCGCCCCCACAACAAAAATGTGCAAGCTGGGTGGATTGGCCACGCTAAATTGCCCCTAATTGGAAAAAAAATGATTGGGTACTCTCAATTTATCTTTAAAAAAAGAAGAGAGAAGGAATTCTTTAAAACAATAAAAATCACTATCTGAAGTCTACTATCTCAAGCAGCAATGTTATGTCTCAGCCAAATTAGGACATCATGAACAAATTTCCAATTCGATAAAAGTAGAAGTAATATGCAGATGGTAGCAAGAACTGAGCACCTGGTGGAGTGTATGCATCTACTGATGAATGTACAAGCACAGAGCGCCTCTTCGAAGGCATCGGCATTTTTCTCTCTTTATATTTGGCCAGAGCTGCTTGGACTGCTTCTGTGTGCAAATCTGTGGAGACAGAAAGATCAGTAAACAATAACAAATGTATAATAGACAATCACTGCAACTTAAACCAGCACCTTCAAGAAAGTCTAACTTGTTGCCATGCACCATGCAAATCAATCCCCTAATCAGAGTTTTAAATTTTAACTCCATTACTGCATGGAGTTACCAACGTATAGCTTCGACCTGGATGGGCAGAGTGGGGAAAAGAATGGTGGAGCCTGAGGAGAGTGCACGGGTAGGGAGGGAATAGCTGAATCTCAAAACATTCAGCAGAAATCAATACTTGATTACCCAACTTATTTTGGAGCAAACCAAGTCTCAGAAAGTTCCGTGCGTACCAAGCACCCA